>NC_137800.1:19869598-20137098 GCF_963383645.1 Muscardinus avellanarius
TTATTATGCTCTTAACTATCAGTAGGTAAAAATTCCTTAAAAATTATTTTCAAATATGGCTCTGGACAAAACGATTTAGCTACTTTGATTCTTAACAGAATGCAATGTAACATATTGTTGAAATTACCATGTTTATGCATAGATAATTTTATTTTATTTTATTTTGGTGGTACTGGAGGTGGAACCCAGAGGCTTTCTACCTCCGGGCTATTCTCCCAGAACTTTTTTATATTTTATTTGGAAACAGGGTCTCACTTAAGTTGCTGAGAGCCTCCCTAAGTAGCTGAGGCTGGCTTCGAACCTGCGTGATCCTCCTGTCTCAGCCTCCCAAGCGCGGGGATTACAAGCATGCACCACCACGCCTGGCTAAAGAAACATTCTTTTTTATCATGTCTATAAAAGGTACGGGGATCTTTTGGGATATGAAGTAACTCATAGCAATAACAAGCAAAACATTTGCAGAAAGCAGCTTGTAGTGAATCGGAGAGGCAACCGTCCTTTCTAGAAAAATGTTTATATGCTTAAAGATAGCATAGCAAAAAGAAACAAAGGGAAGAGAAAAAAATGTTATACGCACCAAACAGGGCCGCATGACTAGTTATGTGAACAACCACCGTGTAGCTGTGTACATTTTCTTTCTGAATTACCTTGTATTTATAAGTTATACATATACTTGAGCTCATTTCTAATTGCTGTAGTCCTTTCACCTGATTGTGTACGTGTTGTTACTGGTTTTACTTCACAATTCAGTCTTTCAGTAATGGAATATTCAAGCAGGACCTTGATCTAGTGACTCAATTTGAGGAGAAATCCTCATAAATGATCTCACAGAGACTGCTTCTGAGACCTGGTGTTCCCTACTTTCCTACATCCTCCCTACTTGGATCGAGGGTGAAAAAATTACTGATTTGTATGAAACACAGTGGCATATTATTCAAGTAATTCTGTGATAAAATACTCTCCATAAAAAATCTTGGGACATCAGTATTATTTTGCTTACATGTATTATATTTATAATTATTTAAAATATTCAATATTAAAATGTGCTGCACAAGCTGGGCATAATAGCGCATGCCTAATGAGACCATACGATGCTTGCTGTATTCAAACTTGGGCATTCAAGTAGCTGGAAGAATAGACTGCATCCAAGTTGGCAGTGGAAACTGAATTCGGTTTCTATTGTTTGTTTTCTTCCTTCCAGAAACTACCTGCTTGTGCCTCCTGAGTGACTGAGTACCAACAGACCAGGGCCTCTCTTCCAAGGGCCCCTCCTCCAAATTCCAAGATGTTAAGTCTCCAGATTCTACCTCATATTTCCCCATCTCCAGCAGTGTCAGCTACTTCCGGCAGTTATTACTTCAAGCTTTTATCACTTGGGTCTCATTTTGCATCATTAGTTCTCAGATACTTTTTTAGTCAATTCTCAATATTCTTCCATTTTTTTAAAATTGTGGTTTATCTATTTTGAGTTGACTCATAAAAAATAATCTTCTCATAATTTGCCAGTTCCTATTCATTTAAAGACAAGATATATTAAAAGAGTGAGAAAAAAAATTTTTTTTAAAGATGCACACATTCTTTGACATAAAGTAATTCTGTGATAAAATATTCTCCATAAAAAATCTTGGGACATCAATATTATTTTGCTTAGATGTATTATATTCATAATTATTTAAAATATTCAATATTAAAATGTGCTGCACATGCCTAATTTCTAATACTTGGGAGGCTGAGACAGGAGGATCACAGGTTCCAGGCCAGTCCAAGCAACTTAGTGAGATTCTTGGACTCTGTTTCAAAAAATTAAACAAAATGGGGTTGGGGGTATAGCTCTGAGGTAGAAGGCCTTTGGATTAAATCCCCACCACACACACACACACACACACACACACACACACACAAATAAAATTAAGAAAACAAAAAAAATTAGTAAAAGGGCTTACGAGTATAGATCAGAGGTGGAATGCCCTCGGAGTTCAATCCCAAATGCCACAAAACACTAAAACAAAAATATGTGCTACACATACAAGCTATACTTTGAATTATTCTTTATAAAACAAGGAACTTACTACAGTTCTTCCTTGACTTTTGTGTGTGTGGGAGGCAGGTACTGAAAATCAAACCAAGGGGCATTCTACCTCTGAGCTATATCCCGAGCCACATTTTAGTTTTTATTATTTTATTTTATTTATCGGAGCATTGTAATCATACATCTTGATGACGTACACATCATTCATTTAGTTCCTCCTCAGTTCCTACCCCAAGTCCTCCCCACTCCTTCCTTCTCATGTTTGGCTTAGTGATTAACTTTGATATGTTTGTGAATGTAAATCACATGGATTGAAAGTTTTCTGCTTCCCTTCTTCCATCTCACTCAGGTCACCTTCTTTACTCATTTAAGGTTTTGCCTTCTTTGTCTAGAGTACCTTCTACGACTCATTTTCTCCCTAGTTTCCACATATTAGGAAGAGCATCCAATTTTTTATGTTTTGCGACTGGACTGACTAATCTCATTTAGCATAATGTTTTCCAGTTCCAGCCATTTCCCTGCTAATGATATAATTTTGTTCTTCTTTATGGCTGAGTAAATTCTCATTGCGTACATATCCTATAGTTTTATAATCCATTCATCTGTCGATGGACATCTTGGCTGCTTCCATAGTTTGGTAATTGTGAATTGTGTTTCTATGAATATAGATATGCATGAATTAGTTCAGTAGTTTTATTTCCATTGTTTTGGGTAGATACCCAGAAATGGCATATTGCTGGATCATATGCTAAGTCGGTTCCAATTCTTCTGAGGATCCTCCATACTATTTTCCAAAATGGTTGCACTAATTTGCAATCCCATCAACAGTGTCTTAGAGTTCCCACTTCTCCACATCCCTGCCAGCATTTGTTGTTTGTGTTTTGAATGTTTGTCATTCTAGTTGGAGTTAGGTGAAATCTCAGAGTCGTTTTGATTTGCATCTCTTTGATTGCTAATGATGTTGAACATTTTTTTATGCATTTACTGACCATTTGAATTTCTTTTCTTGTGAAGTATCTACTTATAGGGTCTCACTAAGTTGTGAATGGCCTTGCTAAATTCCCGAGGCTGGCCCTAAATCTTCCATCCTCCTGTCTCTGCCTCCCAAGTATTGGGATTACAGATGTGCTCCACCATACCCAGACCTTCCTTGGCTTTTTAGAAAACAAATTTAAGAGATAAAAACACATTCTTATTAATGGAATGTAGTTTTGCACAGGCTTTTGTCCTTCCAAATACCATTTTTGAAGATTTATAATAGGTTATTATTTGCTTGAAAGTAATGTTGGATTCACACAAATGATAATTATATTAAGATTGTGGATGCCTCATAAATTGTAAAAACGACAGTCATACCCTGTGGAGCTTTTATCTTTTTAAGAAAAATTTTTATAATGGGAGGAATAGCTAGATTAACAATAAAGCTTTTTTATTTTTACTTAGAACAAGTGTTTCAGGTGTAAATATTTGTCTGAGTTCCTCATTGAAGGAAAATGATTGTTAATTTACTATTAATTAGTACTACTATAAGTATGCTAAACTTTAGAACAGTATTTTTAAATGAGAATAAAATCTGTCAGTTAGGTGAAGAAAGTTCTTTTAGGTTGCTGTCTGTGTTGGGTCTAAATTTTAGGATGAGACAAAGCATTTCAAGTTATTTTGAGTAAATGGTGTTTACACAAAGAATTAATTTCTAGTTACTTTGATTCATCCAACAAAACATTACTGTGCTCAACTCTGTCAGGCTTTATTGATATGGAACCATATTTCCTTCTAATTGTTTTTAAACTTTAATATCATGAATAAGTACATGATTTTTTGGCAGAGTTTTAAAGATATATTTGAGCTTTTATTTTCTCTAATGTTATATTATTTTCTTACTATTATGTTTTATATAAAAATATATACTTACGCATCATTTTCTTAGATTGATTAAGCCTCTTAACAGATCTAACATATTCCCATACCCTAGAAATACAAATCATAAAAGTTATCTATTAATCTTATATCACTAAAAATCTTGTTTAGTTACAGGGTTGAGTTCAGACAATTATGTAGACTGTCTTCTAGTGGCTACAACTTACCACTAGTGACTTCTTGTGTCTTCTAGTGACTACCAACGCATTCTGCATCATATTCCTCTTACAGCCATGTAAAATGCAAGAAATTGTGTGTCATCCAGCACTCTCATACTTTACAACACTCTCATCATTTAAAACAATTGGCCATAGCCGGACATGATGGCGCACACTTGTAATCCTAGCATTCGTGAGGCTGAGACTGAAGAATCGTGGTGTGCGGACAGCCTCAGCTACTTAGTGAGGCCCTCTACAACTTAGTGAGACCCTGTTTCAAAATAAAGAATAAAATATAGACCAGGGGGTGTAGCTCAGAGGTTGAATGCTCCTGGGTTCCATGCCCAGACCCCAAACTAAACAAAACAAAACAATTGACCATACACATTAGAGGAAGGAAGATTTATATGCTCACAGTTCTGGAGATTTCAGAGGTTCAATCCATATCGGGCTGTCTGTGGAGCTCAGGCATGGTAGTAGGAAACAGAGATAAGCTCTGCTCTCATGTGATGGATGCTTAGAGACCAGAAGAAACAGCAAGAGCAAGGGGAGGAGGAGCCATGTATAGTCCTCAAGGGCACACCTCCAGGGACAACCTCCTCCAACTACACCTCACCCACCTAGGTTATCACCCAATAAATTTGTTACAATGGATTTATTCACTGATGATGTTACAACCCTCTTGAGTGAATTATATCAACTCTGAATATGAGCTCTTCAAAGGGTATTCTATATCCAAACCATCACAATGGGAAAATTGATTTTCCTTTTTCCCTGCTTCCATTTCTTTCTCTCTTGTTCCCTCTTTCTTTTATTCTTCACAGAGGGAAATCTTTCAGTAATCCAGTAGACTTTCTGGCTTGTCTAATTGTCCAGAACTGAATCATGTGGTTATCTTTATCTATAAATGGGAGGGGGTTTAAGAAATAAAGTACCTGATATATTTAGCCTCTTTAGTGAAAGACAAAGGCAAGAAAAAAATAAGATTAGGAAATTTCCCTGGGCAAGCCACCTAAAAGGTTTGTCCTTGTTGGTTTTTGAAATAACAAATGCACTTAAGTTTATTGTGTTGATAAACTTACACAGTCAGCCATATAAGGTAGTGTAGCTAACAATATTGTAGGGAGGAATTATTAAAATGATTTATTCTGGTGTCATATATTTTAGGAGTAGCACTGGAATACCATGTAGAGCTCTTATGACAATGGACAATATATTTCAAATTGTTGGTCCAGTACCTGCTCAATAAATGTCAGTATCACACTTTTAACATAACATTTTTATTACATGTCTTCTAAATTTTTACCTCAAAGGTGGGTATCTCAGATGTGGCTTGGATGGATATTCAATGTAGCTTGAAATTTTTAGTGATGAAGAGGAGTTGTGAAAAATGAAATTATCTTAATGCATATTTATAGTTAATTCCTTTAAGTAGACTCCAATACGATCAGATATGTCAAATATTATTTATTGAACAACTAACCACCATTTTGAGTTAGATCAGTCTTGATTATATTAAAACACTTATTTTTAGGTTTTATGAAAGCCAGAGATGCCACACCCAGTTTTCTCTTTAATATTTTCACCCAGGACAGAACTTCTGATCTTCTCAAAAACCACCTTGTCTTTCTTGTGTCCTATTTGAGAATTAATTTAATTCTTAGGATATCCTAGCATCTTCAAATATCATCATTATTTATTGCAAAGTATCAAAACCCATTGAATCTGTCACTTTGTCATAAACTTTCTGAACACTAAAAATGCATTTCCTAATACAGGAAATAGACAATGACCATTTATATCAGTGTTTTTGCTAGACCATTGAGTCTTATTGTAAAACAGACAAACTATAAAATTCAGTGGCTCGCATAATTATACCTCTAGAAACAGTGAACAAAATTGAACATCTTTAAATGTTCTTGTTCAAGTAAATAGTTTAGTATTTTGGAAGATGTAGGTAGTAATTGTGATGAATGCAAGAAATTTTAAATTTAGTCATGATGAAAGACTTATAAATATGCAATGTGTAAGAACAAATTATATGATATTTAAAAATGACAGTCTAAAAATCTCACAAAAAATTAAAAAATATTGCTGAATATATTTCCAGTATAGATCTTTAGTCAGGTTATGTTGCTCGGTTGCCTGACCCACTTGCTTATGTTATTTATTTATTTATTTATTTATTTATTTATTTATTTATTTATTTTGCAGTAATGGGGATTGAACCCAGGGGCATTCTATCTCTGAGCTACACCTCCAGCCCTATCTTATTTTTTAATTTTACAACAGGGTCTCACTAAATTGCAGAAGACCTCAAAAGTTGTTGGGGCTGGCCTCCTATTTCTGTGTCCCAAGTACTGGGATTACAAATGTGTGTCACCATGACTGACTGCTTATTTTAAGTTAGAAAGTTTGAAATTATATGGCCCTTTCTGGTGGTAATTGTTTTACATTAGGCACTGGGAAAATAAGTTATGTATTATGTAAGGGAATTTGCTCTTGTATCAAGCTAAATGATTTGGAATCTTTTATAATACATTTTAAAGAAACTTTGCTATGTGTAAACTACTTAATTCAGTGAGTCATCTTCAACAGATATATTATTCAGTTTTGTGGAAGGATACAAAAATGGGATTCAGAACTTTTTAATATTAGTATGCCACTTGGACATGGAAAAGTTTCTTGAGAAGAATGAATTGTAGTTTTTCTAGAAATGTTTCTACTCTAAAATTCCATTATTTTACAATTTGTACTCATATGTAAATATGTAAAATATTGTCCATAACTTCAATAGTTCTGAGTATATTATAATCCACCTAAGAAAATTAACTATTGATAAATTACAAAAAGATATAATTTCTGTACATAGTTTAAAATACTCATTCAAAATATCACACTGATTTATGTTTAAAACAGTGAAAATTTTTAGGACTATTTTAATTGAAAGTGATATGAAAGAATCACCTTTTATGAGTCTCTATATGTATTTTTTACAAATAAAAAGGAATTTAGTTTTTTCTTTGAAAGTACAAAGTAGTTTTAAAATTTTTCACAAGCCATATTTATCACTAAAATATTTCAAGACATTGAATATACAAATCCAACCTTTGAAATATGGACAAACATGTAAGCAATTATACATATTCCTCTATGCAAGCATAAAATCACATTATAATTTAGGAATATACAACAAATACTAGTTTAAAATTGTATACTTAATAGTTATAATCTCTTATATTGCATTTAATTATAGGTTAATTAAAATTAATGAGAATTAGAACTATCTAAATTATCATGAAAATGATTGAACTTAAACTTCAAATAATATACTATAGTTATTTCTAGATCAAAAGCAGTGTATGAAAGCCCAGATGTGCATATGTGTGTGTGGTGTGTGTGTTTGTGTGTGTAAAATAATAAGAGAGATATTTGTTCAAAAGAAAGGCAAATATCAAAATTATTTATCTTCAGATACTTGAGAACAATGAGAGATTATAAATTAAGCATCTTAATTGAAATAAAATGTTTGCCACATTGACAGTGTTAAGAGTTTTGAGCTATGGTATTCATATAATATTTCTAGATAATAGCAATTTATCGTTTCACAGATTTCCAAAGTAAAATTTACATGAATTACAGCAATTTTTCTACCATTCTACTCTATTGTATTTCATAATATGAGGTTTTATAAACTCATTTTTGATTATAGACCATTCCAGCATCATTTTTTTTTTCAGTAGTACACTGATTCACATCTGCTTAAATAAAACTAGGGTATAATCAAACCTTAATGAAGGAGGAATGACAAGCATCCTTTTTGCTTTTTTGTTCACTTTTCTTTCTTTAATTTTTAAATTTTTTATTAATGCATTGTATTTACATCATAATGGGGTAAAAAACTTGTGTAGACCTAAATGCACACATTACCCAGCCAGCCCCCACCCAGTCCCCAACTCACTCCCTCGCCATCCCTCCCTCCCATGCTTGGTTTAGTGGTTGACTTCTATATGAATAAGTACATCATGTGCTTTAAAGAGTTTCCCTCTCCCCCCTTCTCATCCCCACAGTTAGGTTGTCTTATTTGCTCCTCTATAGGATCTCCTTTTTCACCTGGAGTTCCTCCTATGAACCCTTTCACACTAGCTTTCACATATTAGGGAAAGCATGCAATTCCTTTTTAGCAACTGACTAATCTCACTTAGCATAATGTCCTCAAGATCCATCCATTTCCCCGAAAATACCACAATTGTATTTTTTTTATGGCTGAGTAAAATTCCATTTTGTACATATCCCATAGTTTTGTAATCCATTCATCTGTTGATGGACATTTTGGCTGGTTCCATAGTTTGGCTATGGTGAATTGTGCAGCTATGAACACAGATACACATACATTCGTTTGGTAGTTTGGTTTCCTTTCTTTTGGGTAGATACCCAGAAGTGTTATTGTTGGATTGAATGGTAAGTTTGTTCCCATTCTTCTGAGGATCCTCCATACTGTTTTTCCAAAGTGGTGGCACTAATTTGCAATCCCACCAACAATGTTTTAGAGTTCCCACTTCTCCACATCCTCGCCAGCATTTCTTGTTGTTTGTGTTTTGAATGATTGCCATTCTTGGAGTTAGGTGAAATCTCAGGGTAGTTTTGATTTGCATCTCTCTGATTGCCAATGACGTTGAACACTTTTTCATGCATTTATTGGCCATTTGAATTTCTTCTTTCATGAAGTGTCTATTTAGTTCACTTGCCCATTTTTTATTGGATTATTATTATTATTATTATTATTATTAATATTTTTAGTGTGAGGCTATGAGGCTTGTGTATCTCCCCTCTGGTTTGATCTTTGCTCTGAATCCCTGGAGACAGTGATGGGCTTGGCTGCTGAAACTTTCAGCTCATCTTCGGGCTGAAAGAACTGCTGAATTACATCTGCCTGGACTGCAAGTGGTCGCTTGAACTTTTTTTTTTTCATCCCTGGAGTCTGATTCTGTGAGGTAGGTGGCTTTGGTGCAGTGGCAACTGCCACAGCGGGCCGGTTTCTTTTCTGCTTCTCTGGTTGTTCTACTATATATATATTTTTTCCCTGTCTCTTGTATTTATAGCTTTTATTTCTCTATTGATAGTATTTTCTGACTCTGCAAGGCATTATTTGATAGTATTTTCTGACTCTGCAAGGCATTATTTTTGCCACTATGGAGATCGAGTGTCAGCAGTGCTGAGAGAAGCGTCACCATCTTCAGTCACCTTTGCCTCCCCTGTGGGTACATCTCCAGCCACAGAGGTCTCAGGTTCAGGGCCAGGGCTACCCAAGAAGAAGGAGCTGCTCCTGGGTCCTGAAGCGCAGTTGCACTTTGTACTGCAAGCTCGCTGGGATCCGGGCGGGCTTTTGTTCATTTTTCTGCCTACTCTAAATAAATATTTGTGGCTTTGGGCTAAATTAAGAGATTTGGAGTCAATGCACCATTTTAATATCTATTTACTATCTTAGGTTTTGAGGAGAAAAATTATTAAGATCCTGTGCTATTTTTGAAAGAAACTAAGGGTAAACATACATGAATAATATTTTGGTTTTGACAAAGTAGAAGGGTGAACTCATTTATAAGCATATAACTACTTGTTATCCTCAATTAACTGTTGGTATTGATTATGAAGGTTTTGTTTTGTTTTGGTAAGTGTTCATCGTGTACTTTACCACTGATCTACACCCATAGCCCTATAAAGATTTTTGAGTCAGTTCCTACTGGCTCCTTTTCAACAGATACTAATCCCTAATACTTTTGAGTTTGATGTTTAAATTTTGATGCTAGAAATTTGAACAAATTAGGAAACTATATAAAATAGATTAAAGAACCATGTGCAACTATAGTTTTTATATCTTTATGTGTTATATATTATTAGAATTCAGAATTATAACTTCTTTCTCTAAATACAGATTCTTTTTAAATTGAGTTATATTAAAATATCAGTAGCTTTTGTGTGTGTGTGAAACTGGGGATTGAACCCAGGGACATTCTATCTCTGAGCTACACCTCTGGCCCTATTTTTTATTCTTTATTTTTGAAACAGGGTCTTATTAAGTTGCAGGGGTCTCACTAAGAAGCTGAAGGTTTCTTTTGATCCTTCTGTCTCAGCCCCCCAAGTACTGGGATTACAAGTATAGGCCACCATGCTAGACTATCAGTAACTTTTAATATAATCACAATTCAAGTAACAAAGGCTGATAGCACTGAGAGAGAAAACAAGATATAAAAGGCTTCCTGTGACAATAGTCAAGCTGCATATGATAGGTCTTTCTTTTAGAAAGTCTATCTCAAACAATTGGGTTATAAATTCTATAGTTAAAAGGATCCATAACAATGAGAGAAATAAAGAATAATTAAAAAATAAGGCATTGTTTCAATCTTTATTGTAGAAATGACATGCTTGTAAAAACTCTAATTTTTATCCTTCATCTGGACACATAAAAACACTGCTTCATCTGAGAAATTTTGAAATATGTTCTAGGTATTATATACAAGCATTAACACCAACATCACTATGTGTTATGCAGTGATCCAGTTATATTTTAGAGCTGTTCACACATTAATTTATTTAATGCTAATAATTATCTTCTAAGAAATGCACTTTTATTATTTCCAATTTATAGTTTGGGAAAATGGTATTTATATGATACAAGGTAGAGAGCATAGGAAATGGCAGAGCTAGAATTCAGTCCAGATAATTGATCTCTATAACCTGCCCTGTAGCCACTAATTTTTTTCACTCAATTTATGACCTTATACATTACTCCAAATGCTTTTTTGCAACCTAGATTTTGTACATGCGTTCTGAGAAACCTACTATGGAAAAAATGTTCTAATAACAGATTACTTTACACTTAACTTTACTTAGACATGTGAGAAAGTGACAATGGACAACAATTACAAACTATTAGTTGGAATAAAACTATTACAAAAAACTGACTTGATTTTCTGTTAAAATGTGGAAGACTTTATGATTTTTAAAATATTTCCCTGTTTTAAAGCAATGTCTCTTTAAGACACATTTAAATTTAAATTATATTTTTTGCTCATATTATTTTATGAGAAAATACCAAAGTATGATAAGAAGCATTTTACTGTGAAAGACTTTCAAACTGGTCTTTAAATTTATTACACCTATTTTCTAGACAGTGCATAAAGTAGTAGTTGATTTTAAAAAGATCACTTTAAAAAGAAATAAAGCTGCTTATGCACAATTCAGAGCCTTATCTTTCAGCAGACACTCCAAGGAAAGTCAGGCTGCTTAGATTATGCATGTTTTATATGGTTATATTTGTGAAGTATTTGATCGTATTTCTAGGAATCTACAATGGTTTTTGTAGTGTAGTCAGGTGGTATATTTTCTTCTCTTCTAGTTTACTAGAAATGGCTATGATTTATGCAACTGATATAAAACCACTTTCAAGTTAACATATACAGAAGAGAGTATATAAAGCTAATAGTCAAAATCATCTGCCCAAGGCTATTGCTTTTGCAGAGTATTAGGAACCCATCAAGTTGAGGAAGCAATGAAAATATGTTTTGTGCAACTCAAGTTATTTTCTGATGAGAGGACTAATATTGTTGAGGGTGAAATTTGGTAGATAATAAACTTTACAGGTAAAGGATATTGGAATCAGTAGAATTTAGAAAATTTACTTAAATTAGAAATTATATTCCTGCTTTAAAATTAAATGGCTATTAGTTGCATTACTAACACAAGGGAGAGAAAAATAATAGGAAAGAAAAGCTGTATCACTTAAATCTTCTGGTTTAAAGTGCATACAATATTTAACAAGGTGTTTCTTTTGGATGTTTATAACAAAAATCCTTACTACAACATTTTTTCATTTCCTTTTATGTTTTCTAATATTAAGTCAAGAAAACTTGAATAATGATTGCCATGTAAGAGGCAAATATTTTGATTTATTTGCTACTTAACTTATTATAAATAATTGTGAATTTATGGATATCTAAATATTTAGACTATAATATATACTATCCTATTAACATTGGTGACAAATTTTATGCAATGATTCTTACAATATAATTTTCAGCAGTAGAAAACAACATGTTCTTGCATGTTTTTATCAATAGGAATCTAGAACTGTTTTTTGAATTATTTGGGTCTGTATACCCAAGAATTGCACCTGATCATTTATGAAAAGATTTCAATATTAAAGCAATTCATTTGCCCTGAAAATAAATAAATGTGGGTATATATATCCTGATTACTTTACTATTTAATATATATAAGTATATTTATATTTAGTATATACTAAATATACTAAGTTCATGAATATATATAAATGTATTTATTATATACTTATATATGTAAATAAATACGCTCCTGTCTCATTAACATTAAAAACTGGAGAGACACTGACTATAAGATTTGTGAATAATTTAATTGTATGCAAGTATAAACCATTATAAACTTGCTAAATAATACATAAAATAAATATGTTATTACTTCTTAATTTAGGTTGATTAAATTTCAATTTTTGTAAAATATTCTAAAAATTAAATACACTTTATTAACTTTAATTTATTATTATTTTTGTCTTTACTTTCCCAAAGACAATTTGACTTTTAGAAGAAACTTTTCAGAATCATACTGACATTTAATCTCTATTGCTGTAAAAACAACATCTTAACAAGAGAAAATAAAAACAGCAAAAAATTGAACAAAATGAAAATGAAAGACAAAAATGAAAGACAGCAGAAACTAACCTAGAAGATAGAAGACAGAAAAGTACCCTGCTAACTCTCCTGTGAAATGCTGTGGCAGCAGGGCCAGGAGTGGGCCATCTTACCTAACCATGCCAGGCCTATTGTCACTGAGGCTCCAGAGATTCCCAACAAAAAAGCCAATAACTTAATTCAAAGTAATTGGCTTCCACTCATCAAAATTGTAAGTGGTCAGCATCTCACTCTATCTTCCACAGAAAACCTACTGTCCAGATGCTCAGCTGGAATCTGTGGCAGTGATGTCTGAGCCCACCTTGTCCTCCAGAAATCCAGAAAGGTGCTCAACAATACTGTAAGTGAACTAGCTATCCCTGAGGGAGATTGCCCAGTGCTTATGCAGGGATTCACACAGCAAGTGATAGACTCATAGGATCTGAGACTTAAAGTGTTTCACCCTGGTGAAAGTGGGGTTGGATTCTGCAGTCAGATACAGCAGAGGCATGGATTAGCAGACAGACTCCAAGGCCAATCAGGCAAAGAGGCCTGCAGTTCACAGGGCACAACACACTAGTAGGGCCTCCAGAGATTGCCACACACTGCCCAATAATGGTGATCAGGGAGAAGTCAGATCAACCCAGCCCCATCTTTGGAGAAAACAGATCCCTACATATACACTGAGTCTGGTCCCATCTCTCCCCATCTTTGTAGGTTGGGAGAGATACAGGCTCAGGGTCTGTAGAAAGCATGGAAAACCATGCTTATACTGGATCTGGCTCCAGTGATACCCACTGCCTGCATAAGGAGAGAACGACTCAAGGGAAAGCCCTGTGCAGAGTTCAGAGACCCAACCTTACAGTAGGAGAGACAGCAGTGGTACTTAGTGCCTGCACAGACAGAGAAGACCAAAACATGGGACTACAGACTGACATCATTGCTATAGGTTACAGAGAAAATGAGAGTGTTTGGAACATGGTGAGAACCTAATATAGAAAGTGAACCTTAAATGCCTGAAAGAATCTACACAGACCCAGGAGGCCAATTCTGTTTTGTACTCATATATTTGTAGGGCTGTCTTGTTGTTTTGTTTTTGTTTTTTTTGTGTGCTTGGGTGTTTTCTCTCTCCTCATTTCTTCTACAAGCTCTTCCCTCTTTCATATATATTCTCTTCTCTCTGTCCTTTCTGTCTTTTATTAAATTCATTTTATATCACCACAAAATAACATATATATATATATTTATATATATATATACACACACACACACACACACACACACACACACACACACACACACACTGGTTATTATAATCTTCCTTTATATTCAATATCTCTAATCTTTACTGTATAGAACCTTATTACACTCAAACTCTCATCTACTTGAACCTATCTGCTACTTTACTCTGTTCTTGCATCCACTACTCCAGCTCTTTACTTCTCACTCAAACTTTACCACTAAATACGGCAAAACTTGTCCTTTTTTATGCCAGCTGACACCTACAGATTGAGAGAATGCTATCAAAAGCAACAAAGATACAAACTTAAGAAACCTGAAATCATGAGAAGGAAGAATATCAAAGAAGCAGTGAGCTCCCAAGACCCCATGATAACAGAACTCACCAACACAGAATTGCAAAGATCACCAGAAGAACAAATCAGAACGTTAATAGTAAAAATGATACAAGATTTCTGAAGAGAATTGAGAGATCCTGAAAGAAATAAAGCAACAAGTAAACAAAGAATCTGACACCCCGAACAGAAATCATAAGAAGTTCTGAAGGAAGTGAAAGATGCAATCATTGAATTGAAAGCATCAATACAAACTATAAACAGTAGACTAGACCACATGAACCATAGAATTTTACTCTTAGAAGATGACCATTCTAAAAGTGAGGGTATAGTATATGATTTAGAGAATACACTCAAACAGCACAAATTAGACATAGAAGAGATATGGGCCAATATTTAAAAAGCTAATATAAGAATAATAGGCATCGACATGGGAATAAAAGCTGAAAACAAAGGAATCAGCAATATTTTCTGAGAAATACAGCTATGGAAAATATTGACATCTAGGTTAGGACAGATGCTAATCTGACCCTGATGGTTTAAACGTCTAGTTTTGCCTTTACTCTTCTTTGTTTTATATTTAGAATTAAAGAAAAGAAAATCCTTGAGATGTAGACAGTTGACAATATCATGAGTAATTCTGCTTCTATCCCTAAGAACTCTCCCCTTGGGTATATATTAAATAAAGGAAATTATTTTAAGATAAAAGACATAAAAAGGATACTTTTCCCTTCTGTAACAGTCTCATTTCAGTATAAATTGAAAGATTAAAAAATGGCCTGAAAATAGGAGTATAAGTTTTAACACTTTAAACCAGCTCGATTTGGTTTTATAAACAAGAAGGAAAGTTAACTGAGGTTCTATATGCTCAAACTTTTATGACTTTATATTTAAATGCAAATTTATATAAAAAATTGTGAGATTATTTATGTAAATGCTCCCTGTAAATTAAAGAATGAGTCAGACCCAATAGAGGAATTATTACTAAGTACTCAAAATAGGTCCCCTCTAGTGTTTGCAACTGTAACTGCAACTACAGGACAACTAGCTTCTTCAGAGGCTTCTACAGAAGATGCTGAACAAAGATATATAGCATATTTTGTTTCCTTCACCTCACCACCTCTTTATAAGTTCATGCATTCTCCACTTCCAGAGGAACCCAGCCCTGCTGGTGTAACTAGGAATAGCACATCTTACCATCAGTGGAATTGAAGCTTTCAAATACATGTCCACTTTGGGAGATAGCATATGGGGAGTGAAATATATTAAGGATATATGTTTGTTTTTCTATGACTGACCTAGTCCAGTGTAAAGAAAACCTGGGTCCATTTTCAGAGAACCCTGATTGATTTATAAATGAGTTTCAAAACCTGGCTACTCTTTTTAATCTAATCTGGACGAATCTTCATGCAATCATTTCCACTTCCTGTACTCCCGGAGAAAAGGCTTATATACAGGAAGCAGCAAAGGCATATGGAAATGAAATATTTGTCTCAGACCAGAGGTAACCCACAGGGTAAGAGACTGTACCTGAAAAAAAATCAAACTGAAACAATCAAAATTGAACTGTAGATAGACCTTAAAAAGCCAAATAATGTGATCGCAGGTTTGAAAAAAAGTCTTGCTATGTTTCTAGGATGCTTTACTGAGACCCTATGAAAATATACTCATATTGTCCCAGAGTCACCTGAGGGATCGATATTATTGAGGACTCATTTTATTAACCAATAAGCCTTAGATATCAGGAGGTAACTCTAAAAGGAGAAAATGAAACCTCAGACTCCCATTAATCACCTTTTAAATTTGGCCTTTAGGGTGTTTAACAATGGAGATAGATAAACAAAACTAAGGATTGGAGGAAACAGGTGCAGACACAGGAACAAGTCTACTTAATTGTCCTAATATCAGGTAATAAGTCCTTACCCCCTCAGAGATACTCAAAGTTCCTTCTGGAGAGAGAAAAAGGAAGCTGAGGTCTGGCATCTGCCACTATTGCAAAAAACCTGGGGCATTGGGTCAAGGATTACTCTAAATGGGATCCATCTGCACTTGGGTTGTGTCTCCTTTGCAAAAAGGGAAGTGTGATTGCCCTCACCTCCGAAGGAAAGTGAGGCCATCTGCTCTCATCATGGCTGTCCTTGAAGACGAGGGATGCCTGAGGCTCAGTGCAGTCCCCTCCTCTCATCTGTTATTGCAATGGCACTGTGGGACTCTTGTGACTCTATTTAGAATTTGTTGAATAGAGAATTAAAACTAATAGGCAGTTTGGTGCAGCGTCAACAAGTCTTTATTATAAAATCAGTAGGCAATAGAATGAGAAAAACATCAGCGTGCCTGGGGCATGCTGGAAAGCCCCAAAGTGGAACTCTGCTCTCGTCTCTATCCCTGACCTTTAAGTAGATTTTGTATTGGTATGTTATTATCAGTGTTACCAAGACAATGAGCTAGTGACTTCTTAGTCAGGTGGTGCCTCTTTGCCTTCACACTGTGCACTTACTAAGTGCAGGGGTCAATAATCTACTTTTTTCTACCTCTATTATATTGGGTTCTATTAGTTGTTCATCAACTATGGGTGCTTTGAAGCAGCACATGAAGTTTGCCTTTCTTATACTCAGATGGGATCACATATACACACAAAAAGAGAAGGTAAGAGAAGGTAAACAGAGATACTGTCTCTATGTATTTTTAGTTCTAAAGGTTTCAATTGTCTCTAGGGCTTTTAAGACTAAAGCTTTAATTTTATTTACATTGTTACTATAGGTTATTCATTAGAACAAAGGACACACACACACACACACACACACACACACACACACACACGGAAAGAGAGAGAGCTCTGTAGTGTAATAGCTGCCACTCCTCCCAGCCTGAGTGTCTACGTACTATCCAGGCTCTGACTGCATTTTACATTTTGAAAATTAATGCTGGAGCAATTTTTTATTTATTTCTTTTGGTGGTACTGGGGTTCCTGGAAACCCTTCTACCTCCGGGTTATACTCCCAGACCTATTTTTATTCTTTTTTATTTGGAAACAGGGTCTCTTAAGCCAGCGTGGCTGGCTTTGAATCTGCTTGATCCTCCTGTCCCTGCCTCCCAAGTGTGAAGATTACAAGCATGTGCCACCACGCCCGGCTGGAGCAATTTTCTAATACTGGTACATGATCAGCCCTCTACCCAGCTGGACATCACAACAGAGGAGCCTGGGTGAGCCTTGACATGGCAGGTAAAGAAGTCATTTTTTTTTAGATATGGGAGCTCAGTTCTCTCCTCTGCTTGTCTCTCCTAAGAGTTTTTTCCCTAAAGATCATGCATTGTAACTGAGGTTGATGACACCCCAGACAAAAAATGATTTACAGTCTCTAACTTGTAAGAAGTAATTTAGTCCACTCTTTCATAGAGTCTATAGAACAAGTATATGCTAGCAGGCATGGTCTTAAGGATCAGCCTCTACTTAACCCTGATGCGGAATTGTTTACTGATGAAAGCAGCTTCGTGAGTAAAGGGGATTCAAAGGTCAGGCTATGCCTAAGCCTTCAGGAGGTAATAGAGGCAAAGCCTCTGAACACCTCTGCACAAAAGGCTGAAATAATCTCCCTCACTTGCGCTTTGCAATTGAGAAAAGACAAATAAGTAAATGTATACATAGATTCTAAGTATGTGTTTTTAGTTCCTCATGTACACGGTGCCATTTAGAGGGAAAAGGGACTTTTAACAAATAATTTTTTTTTTTAACCAAGCATGGTCCTGAAATTTCTTCTCTTTTGGAGGTGGTGTGGTTACCTGCTCAGGTATCAGTAATAGACACCAAAGGACACCTGACAGTTTATTTCTTCAGAGCATAGGGAAACACATTGGCAGATAAAAATGCTACATGAGCATCACTTCAGAGAATTTAAAAAATGATTTTAATTCCTTTGCCCCAGACTTAAGTGCAAGTCTATCTTATACTAAAATTGAAATGGACTTGGCAAGTCATCATGGATATAAACTAGCTAAAAATGCTGGTGGGCTAAGGAAAGAGACCATAGCCTTGTTACCTCAGGCTCACCAATGGAAAATTCTTAAAAGTTTCCATGACTAATGCCATCTGAGAAAAAGGGCACTGAACATTTTCTTGCCCATGCCTTTGGCAGAAAAAGCCTCAAGACTATTATTTGAGGGTTTTTTTTTTTTGTGGTACTGGGGTTCCTGGAAGCCCTTCTACCTCTGGGCTATACTCCCAGACCTATTTTATACTTTTTTAAATTTAGTAACAGGGTCTCTTAAGCCAGCGTGGCTGGCTTCTAACCTGGGCGATCCTCCTGTCTCTGCCTCCCAAGCGTGGGGATTACAAACGTGCACCACCACGCCCGGCTTATTTGAGAATTTGTAAGGGCTTGCCCCCTCTGCCTCTGCAGTAATCCAGCAGAGAGAGCTGTTGCTTAACACAGTATAATTATAAGCCACATTTTCTGAAGAGGACTAGCAAATGGACTTTACCCAGATGCCCCATGCCAAGTGTGCCAGTATTGGGAAGAGGCTTCAAAATGTATTAATGTACCAGTATTATAAAGATTTTCAATTTTAAAATATGTCTTTGATAGTGAAGAAAGCCAGGAGCTGTGGGGAGAAGGCAGCATATTTCCAGGCACCATAGATAAATAGCAAGGGAATAGAAGATACCTAGGGCCTTTTTACATTTCTAAAGAGAGGCAAACTTCCTCAAGGATGTGGGGGAAATCCAGACTCCAGATAATACCTTTTGGAGTGTAACAAAAGGCCTAGTAAGATCTAGGCTGGAGACAGAGCAGGATACCTGGGTCTGAGATAGGGCAGGATATCTACATATCAAAGGACTTGCCACAGATCTGGTTGGGCTGGCTATAAGAATACTCAAGGAATCTTCAGTGATTTAGTTTGAAACACCCCCCACCCACCCATGCCACTCTTGAATGGCATGGGGCTGTAACCATCTTCTGTATTTCTATCTTTTTAAAAAACTTTAAATCTTCAGCAAGAGTCCAGGCTATTGCATATTTATCCTTAGCTCAGGACAAGAACCCGCTGTTTTTATAACTGCACAATTCACAATTGACAAACTATGGAACCAGCCAAGATGTCCATCAACAGAGGAATTAATTATAAAACTATGGGATATGTACACAATGGACTTTTACTCAGCCATAAAGAAGAACAGCATTGTGTCATTTTCAGGGAAAAGAAAAGAACTGGAGAACATTATGCTGAGTGAGCTTAACCAGTCACAAAAAGTGAAAAGTCTATGTTAACCCTAATATGTGGAAACTGGGGCAAAAATGGGACATAGGAGGGATTCTAGAAAAAGGAGAAATCTTAGATGAGTTAAGAAGGAGACCTAGCTGAGGGAGAGGAAAGCCAAGAAGAGGGAAACACTGTAATGTGCATGTTGTACATTCACGAACATGTCAAGGTCAGTCACTAAGCTAAACTCCAGAAGGAGGGAGGGGGAAGGGAATAGGGTGGGAATTGAAAAGGGCTGAATTTGTGATATGTGCATGCATGCCTCTACCATCCTGTACCTCATAATTTTGTTTGATTACAATGTACCAACATAAAAGAAAAACTATGTGCTAGGAATATAGATAAAAATAAGAAAAATTAGAGATTACAAAAGGTATTTTTTTCTAAAATATTTAAAAGTAATTAAAATTCTTGATATTTTATGTTTAATAAATATTTATTGTAATTTTTCTATTTTATCTAGTCTGTAGTGTTTTTAAGTATTCCTTTTAGGAAAGTTTCTGTACTACCACATTTTGCCATTTTCTGTACCAGAAATCACAAGATGAATCATGCCATTGACTTTCATTTCTCTCATTTACTACCCTAGTGTCTTGACATAAAATCAAGTTTTTTTAAAGGTAACGTATTTTAATTTTATAGTGTTTAGATATATTCCGCTTTGTTGCTCTTGGTGAATATGTGAAGACAGACAAGAATGACAGGAAAAAATAAACAATACTGTATAATAAAATAAAAGGAAATATTTTAATAATGTTGTATAGGCTAGAAATTACACAGACACACAGACACACACACACATACACACACACACACAAATTATCACCAATGATTTGAAATTTTTGACCTATTTTCCCTTTTGCTTCTTTGACAGTCATGACCATGTTGTACCTACCTGCTGAGGCTGTGTATTAAGATGTGCCTCTAACGTGAATATTGGAATTTAACACAATGTGAAACAAGTTTCACACTTTTATTTTTATTTTTGGGTGGTGAATTTTATTCTCTCATATTGTATTGCCCAGTGTTCTGAAATTGGCTTCAAAGGAAGCACTGTTTTTTTCAAGATTTTATTTGGGATCAAAGCTGCATGGTTCAACATATTTATGGCAACAGCTTATAGCATATCTGAAACTTCTCTTTAAACTAATATTTTTACATGAATAAAAAATTTTCCCATTGTATGCCAAAACAGACTTTAATTATGAATATAACTCTTCTTTATAAATGTATATAATTGCTCAGAGGAAATTCTTTGCTAGTGCTGCATCTGCTGTGACACCATGTTCTAGTTTGTGAACAAATGCAATTCACCATCACCTGGACAACTATTCTTTATAAGTCCTCCCAGTTGAACTGAAAACCATTACAAGAGAGGAAATGGTTTTCTACAGCTTCATGCTTCATGAAAAATTTTAACTGACTTTGAAGTTTTATGAACACTTTGAAGTCCAGAATGGGAAAGAAGCCAATATTCTCTTTATAAGTCTCTGGCTCTCTCTGATTCCATGAGACCTGAACATGTAGAATTCAGATAAAAATTATATTATGTATCTCTTTTCCACTTTACCCAACACCTTGGGATATGATATTGCTCCAGAAAAATCTTTAAGATCAGAAGAATATAAAAATATTGAATACACGATGAGTTTCTCCTCTTCTCCCTCCTCCTTCTTTCTCTTGTCCTCCGTCTTCATCCTCCCTTTTCTTCTCTTTCCTCCTCCTCCTCCTCCTCCTCCTCCTCCTCCTCCTCCTCCTCCTCCTCCTCCTCCTCCTCCTCCTTCTCCTTCTTTTTCTGTGTGTGACTGGGGATTGAACGCAAGAACATTCTGCTTTCAAGCTACACCCCCAGCTCTTTTTATTTTTATTATTTTGAAACAGGATCTCACTAGGTTGCTAATAGTTTTTCTTATTGCTGAGTTTGGTCTTGAACCTGTGATCCTCCTGTCTCAGCCTTCCAAGTATAGTGATTACAGTCAAGTGCCAACCACCCAGCTGGTGTCATTATTAATTTAAAAAGTAACTTGATGTTTCTTTGGAATTATTTTTCTTCTAAATTTGTGCTAATTTTATAATGAAATTATGATTATTGTGCTTTGATAAAATTAATACTATAGAACTTTCTTGATTTCTTTCATGGAACTTTTTTGTTTCTTTTTATCTGATTTTGCCATGTGTTACCAAAAAATTTTACAGTTCATCTATCTTTTCAAGTGTGCATTCATGCAAAACAGTTTGTAACGACTATTTAAATATTAATATTTCTTGCTTAATTCTATCTATTTTTGTTGATTTAAGTAATAATTACCTGACTTTGTGAAATAATCAGCAAAAAATGTGCACTTAAAATAGAAAAGTTTTATGTATTTGAATGAGATCTAAATAGAGTTGATAAGATGCCAATAGTGTGATTTTAAAATTTGTCAGTACATAAAATAATTTCCACTCCAAGTCTTACAAATATGACTATAAATATTTTTTCTATTTTTTTCTTCCTATCTTTAAAGATTTTGTATGTACCATCTTAGTAAAATTTACATTTTGTTTCTGTAATCTACACATTTTTTTGTTTGTTTGTTTTGGTGTGAGTTAGATTGTTAAATCTATTCAATACTCTCTGTCACTCTTTTTTGCAGAAATTTATGTAGTCAGTATTTCGAGTCCAAAATGAAATCCTCAGTAGTTTGTTTAAAAAGTACTCATAGAATGCCGGGCGTGGTAGCGCACACTTGTAATAGAGTATTTGGGAGGCTGATACTGGAGGGTCGTGATTCACGGACAGCCTCAGCTATTTAGGCCCTCTGCAACTCAGTGAGACCCGGTTTCAAAATAAAGAATAAAAAATAGGGCAGGGGCTGTATCTCGGACATCCAATGCCCCTGGGTTCCATCCCCAGACCAGAAAAAAAAAAATATTACTCATAGAAAAAATAATTTCTGACATTTTTGGAATACAAAAATATTTTCATGTGAGCTTTATACTTGGGAGTCTGTCTATATACAAAATTTATTCCCTGTTCATTTTTTCCTTGTATGTTTAATAAGTGTCCTTCATTGTTCTATGATGATAAATCTGACTTTGAAAAATGAAAGTTAATTTAGATTTCCCTTCTAATAATGTACTGATCAATGTTCTTGACTGACAAAAATATTTAACTTTTGGGACGAGTAATTTTATAAGAATAAATATTGGTGTTGAATGTTCTGGGTCATTTTTTCTTTGTTTTTGTTTCTTTGCTACATTTTGCTTTGTGTTAGTGTGACGTTATACTTGAGTTTTTCTTAAACTTTATGTTAAAATGAATGATCTAGCCGAGCGTGGTGGCACACGCTTGTAATACCCGCGCTTGGGAGGCAGAGACAAGGAGGATCGCGCTAGTTCGAAGCCAGCCTTGCTGGCTTAAGAGACCCTGTTTCCAAATAAAAAATATATAAAAATAGGTCTGGGAGTGTAGCCCAGAGGTAGAAGGGTTTCCAGGAACCCCAGTACCACCAAAATAAATAAATAAATTAATTAAAAAAATAAATGATCTACTTCACTACACTGTTTACTTTCTACTGAAAATTTAATTAGGCACATGTTGGAACTATCCTAATTTTAAAGTCATTATATTCTCTTAGTTTACTGAAACATTTTCTCATATCTGTATATATATCATATCATAATTGTGATATATATAATCATCACTAATTAAATTTTTTCATTTGCTATTTCCAATACTATTTGAGAGTTTTTATACATTTTCCTCCTGTTTTCTACTTTTTTCTACCACAAACTGTTCTTGTACCATCTCATTTGAACATTCTTCTATTTCTAATGTTCAGTATCCTTTCATTGAAGCTTCTTCAATAAGGGTTTGAACATTAAAACATAAATTGCATAATATTTATTAATTATGTCAATTACTTCATAGCTAACCATCCCATATATATCTTTTTTAATTGTTAGAATTCCATTTTGTTATATTAAATTAAAAATTTCTCTTTGCATAACAGTCTTGGAGACCATAAATGAATGGGTTTCCTAACTCAGCAAACTTTAGCACTATCCATTTGTGTTTTGGTGATCTCAGCCCTAAGGAAAAGGTGGTAAATCATTAATATAATATGGACACAAAAGCTCCATTACTCATTTTCAGACTAGTATGTAGAGATTCAGCTTTCTTAAATTTTGTCTTTGATTTTTTTATGATGTTGTAAATGTAGCATACTTAGCACATTTCAACCTTTCAGATCATTTAAAAAAATTCTAGTAGTAATAATAAAAAGTAGGCAAAGGGCAGTATGTAGCAAATAGTAATAAGCAACTATTAATACTTAATATTTATAAGTTAATATCATATTCTCCCATGTGGTTTTATTATGCTAGTTAAATTATTAATATTTCCAAGAGTTTAATGCCTGAAATTTATTTTCTGATCCTAATGTATGTTACAGCTAAAATTTCTTTTGCCAGATAAAGACTGATCCAGAATAACATTCAAGAGGAAAAAACACATCCATACATATGTGCATATATTTATGTATATATGCATATGTGTGTGTGTGTGTGTGTGTGTGTGTGTGTGTGTGTTTAAAGAAAGGCTGTTAAAATTTCTTGAGCCAGACATAAAAACAAATGCTTCTTACAAATTCATGAACAGACTCTTAATGGCACCAATGTTCAGATAAATGAGCTCTAACCCATTTCTCTTCTTGTATCATTCAGTCAAGATTAAAATTCTGTAAGAGAAAGAATGCCTAGTTGGCCAGGGGAGGGAATACCATCCTTTATAGTGAGATCATCAGAGTCTGATTAGATGAGAAGTATTTCTCCAAAGCATAATCATATTGCCATTATAAAAAGGGGGAATACCTTCCAGGCAAACAAAAGCAACAAACATTTACTGCTTCAATATCCTCTGCACTCTCAGTGGAAATATGAATACAATAAAATTTTAATTTCCTTTTGTTTCTCACAATAATTTCTTCTCAATGAACCCCATTTGGTCTTCAGAATATAGCCACGAGTACAGTGGTTTTCTGCTTCTCCTCCACATTAAAATCACCTTGGAAGCTTAAAAATTCTGATGCAGAGAAGTCTGATATTGATTTTTTTTTAGTTATGACTTAAAAACAAACAAAGAAACAAACTTGCTGTCTCCATTATTTGTCATGTTCAGTAGAAACGATAACAACTAGTTTTTTAAAAGTTTAGACTCCTGAGTCAGATTGCATAAATTCAAATTCCAGCTACATGTCTTACTGGTATGATGACATTGGATAAGTTATTTGATTTCATTTATAAACTGGACCTCTTGCAAAAAAAGGAATAGTACATTGAAACAATGCTATGTACATATATTAAATTGCCAATGCAAGTCTCAAAGAAAGTACAGGAAAGGGGAGAGAGGGAGGAAACCCAGAGGGAAATGTTCTAAGTGTTGTTACATGTATATGCCTATCACTCTACACCTCAGTGTGATGTATAATTACAATAAACATATAAAAATAAAAAAGTAAATGCACTTAGTAGGGTGCCTAGAACACGATATACACTCATTGTTAATTGTTATTGCTGCCCAATCTGCCTTTCTTTTCTTGAAAGATTTATCTCCTATTTCTTTTACTAATTAATATTCTCTGATAAACATATAAATCAAAGTACAGGTTGTGGAGCATTTATTTGAGAATGGGAAGTTGTCAATTATGTCATTTTAAACTTTTGATTTTTTGGTTCTGAGATCCTCAACAATGATAGTGGTGGTGAAGTCAACCCCATAGCAGCTGCTAAGAGTAGATTAGCATCCATGTCTCTCCATCCAGCATGGCAGGCAAGAAGCACTCTATCAAGGAGGGTATTATGTTCAGATAGTGAGCCCTGAAGAGCTCAAGGTTGATATAGTTAAGTCATGAGGGTGGTAATTGCCTCCAATGGATAGATTCTAATGGATTTATCTTGGTGATAACCTAGGCTAGTGGGATGTGGCAAGAGGAGGTGTGTTCCTGGGGATGTGGCCTTACAGAATGTGCTTGCATCTCGGAATCCTCTTGGTTGCTTGCTCTCTCTGGCTTCTAGCACCCATGATGTGAGAGCAAAGCCTTGTGCTTTCCATCTCTTCACTTACGTTACCATGCCCATGCCCTGAGATCCATGGTCTCCAGCCTCATGTGGACTGAACCCCCAAATATCCAAGGAAACAGTGAGCAAATAAATCTTCCTTCTTCTAAGTTATGTGGTCAGATACTTGGATTAATGCAGTGAGAATTCTAAGACAAAGGGTTCTCCTTTATGTGTTTCAGAGAAAAAAGTTGTCAGGGTACCTATATATGAGCATGATTGTGGTAAGCATCTAATCCCACCTTGCAATGCACGCTGGGGCATAGGACTGCCATAGCAGCAACAATCTCTCATCTGTATCTTAAGTGTACCAGGCAGTTTATGGCTTTAATGGCCAGTATAAAAAGTAGATGGACTTTTCTGCAGGTCCCTCTTTATTCTCACCTTTTAAAATTGAGCTTATGCTTTTCTCTAGGGAGTAAAGGACCACTGATGTAATGTTCATCTCCTTTTTCCTGGTAGACCTAAATTCTTCATGAATGGTTCTTTCTTGCTTCTTTGGGATAGGTGCTAAGTCTCTTTTGTGTCACTATTACAAAATATTGGAGCCTGGTACTTTATTTAAAGTAATAGGTTTATTTAGCACACAATTCTGGATAACCAAGAGCTAGCATCAACTGCTGGTGAGAACCCATAGCAGACAGCATTGCATGGGAAAATGTGTGTGAAAGAGACCTCACCTGAGACCCCAGGGAGCCAGTCTCGCTCTTTCATACTAATTTACTCTCACTGATCTGGTTATGAACTGCACCAATCTCTTTACAGGACAGTGCATCATAATCTAATCAATCCTTATAGGCTCAGTCACCTCAATATTGTCACCTAGGGAGCAAGCTTCTAGCACAAGAAGCTTTGGGGTTAAACCATATCCAAACCACAGCAAGCGCTGATAAGAAATTCCTTCACCTTTGTCGCTGATGGCTTCCAGGTTCCTTTTTTATCTTATTTTCATTCTTGGGCTATTTTCATGCCATCCTGCCCCTACTGTGTCTTTCCCAGTACTAAATACTAAATGCACACCATTTCTCAAAGAAATATGTATATATATATTTTGGTGGTATCAGCAATATATTGGTGGTCTCAATCTCAAAGAAATATATATATATATTTTTTGTGGTACTGGGGTTTCTGGAAACCCTTCTACCTCTGGGCTACACTCCCAGACCTATTTCTATATTTTTAAAATTTGGAAACAGGGTTTCTTAAGCCAGTGCGGCTGTGGCTGGCTTCGAACTTGCGTGATCCTCCTGTCTCCGCCTCCCAAGTGCGGGGATTATAAGTGTGTGCCACCATGCCCGGCAGAATTATGTATATTTTAAAAATATATAAAATAATTGATCAAAAAGGTACAATCACAGATACTATCCATTACACCGATGTATTCATGTACTATATGTTACCTAACTTCCCTTTTTCTTTGGAAAGTCAAATTACCTGACCAATAAAATTTGGTTTTGAGAATTGTAACATTTGTGATTCTTTGATATGTGTTTTGTGTGAAGGAAGACTTAACCCAGGCATGTAAACTTTATTTATTTATTTATTTGTTTATTTATTTATTTATTTATTTATGTATGTATTTATTTTTTATTTTTTGGTGGGACTGGGGGTGGAACCCAGGGGCCCTCTACCTCCAGGATACACTCCCAGACCTATATTCTATTTTATTTGGAAACAGGGTCTCACTAAGTTGCTGAGAGCCTCACTAAGTAGCTGAGGCTGGCTTCGAACCTGCGTGATCCTCCTGTCTAAGCCTCCCAAGCGTGGGGATTACAAGCGTGCACCACCACGCCCAGCTGGCATGTGAACTTTAAACATTGAGATTTTCCTGCTTAAATTAATGTAATGATACATTAAATGTATCTTTAGAATCTTTTACTTTTTATATATCTCAAACTAATGGAAAGCATCTTTTTAACTTTCTTCCAAAGTTTTTGATTACTTAACATTTTGAAGAAAAAAACCCGAGCTAATATTTTCTTTTTAAAGAGAGACTAAATTTGAAATGTATAATTTTTTTTGTTTTGACTACTCTCTTGAATTTTGTAATGGGAAAAATTAGAAAATATCACTTTTCAATGAAAAGACTTCCATAGAGTGTTTCACTAAGAATCAGAACTTTTTGTGTATTGTAAAGAATTATCTATTTATACTTTAGTTTCCCTAAGGCTTTCTCCTTTATAGCAAAAATGCTTAAATATCTTATTAACTTTATATAGATCTTTAATATTTAAAAACAGCGTTTTTCAGCCCCAGGCCATAACAGAAAGTTAGTGTATAGAGGTTTTGAAGAACAAGACTAAATAAATGATTGTTAAAACTTTTGAGCTGTCATTCCCACATTTATGTTTCTCTTCATCTAACTTTGAAAGCCCTCACTAGCGATTTTTTTGAAGATTTAAAGAAATTTATTAAAAGATAGAAATACAGAAAATAGAAATACAGCCCCATGCCAAAATGGCATGAGGGGGGTGACTCGAAAGGAATACACCCTTACTAGCGATTTTTATCACTTCTTTTCTCCTACATAATGTCACTTTTTCAGAGACCTATTAGGGTGACATATAGCAAAGCATTTGGAAGTAAAGTTGTATAGAAAACATAATTTTAAATATAAATAAATTTTAGAAAGCTCTTCAATATAAAGGAACATTAAGTATTCTAGTAAAAAAGGTCTTATTTATCTGAATTTTATAGAAATCATTTTTAATTTTATAATTTTGTCTTTAGACAAATTCTCCTTTTGAAAAATAAAATTTACATTTTTAATGAAAGCTTTCTAAAGACATAAATTTTAGATTTACTTTAAATGATTAATTATGTTAAAATAAAATTAGAGAAATATCAATTCCATGAGGGTAGTAGTTTTAAAATTTATCTCTAGAAACTTACAGATTCAAGAATCCTTAACAAAAGTAAACCCAAAGTACAGGAAAAACATTCCACAAATTTTTAATGTAATGCTTCATTTTCCTTGTTCTAGTTTTAAAAAACTTAAAAAAAGTTTTAAAAATGTAGTGCAGCCACTATGGATATCAGTGTGAAATTTCGCAGAAAACCAAGAATAAATCTACCATATGATCCAGCTATACCACTCCTGGATATCTTTTCAAAGGGACTGAAATCAGAATATTTTAGTAATATATGCATATCTGTGTTGACAGCAGCATAACTCACAATAGACAAATTATGGAACCAACCTTAGTGTCCATCGATAGATGAATGGACTACAAAATTATGGGATATTGGATGTGAGGGCGATCTGGCTGCGACATCTGTCACCCCGTTGATCGCCAGGGTGGATTCGGCTGATCTGGCTGGCGGGACGGGTGTCCCCTTCCTCCCTCACCGCTCCATGTGCGTCCTTCCCGAAGCTGCGCCCTCGGTCGAAGAAGAAGATGACCTTCCCCGAATAGAGGAGGACCGGGCTTCGGTCAAGGGTATACGAGTAGCTGCACTCTCCTGCTAGAACCTCCAAACAAGCTCTCAAGGTCCATTTGTAGGAGAAGTAGGGTAGTCAAGCTTCCAAGACTCCAGACACATCCAAATGAGGTGCTGCACGTGGCAGTCTGCCTTTCTTTATTAAAAAAAAAAAAAAAAATATATATATATATATATATACATATATATATATATATGATATCACACAATGGAATTCTCAGCAATAAAGAAAAACAAAATTATGTCATTTGCAGGAAAATGGATGAACCTAGAGAACACTATGTTACGTGAGGGCCTTCAGGTACTGGAGGAGAGACTCCAGTGGGGAGATTGGAGGAGGAGTGAGGGAGAGAGAATGAAGGAAACACTTGTACTGACATCATGTACATAGGGAGATACCAATGCCAATCTTAACATCTCATATAGGGAAATTGGAAGGGAAGAGTTGAGGAAGGAGCGAGGGGACAGCTCACCAAGTGCTGTGTGCATTATGTAACCATCACTGAGAATTAACTCCATTATAATGAAATTAAAGTATCAAGTACCAATAAAAGTATAAAATATAAACAGTTTAATAACTGGTATGACTGCAAAATTAATAGCTTATTGATAAACTACTACTTTTCTGTATCTGAAAGGTGAGAACTATAGAAAGGTGAATGAACCATAAGATTTTTCTCATAAATATCTTGCCAATTATGACTTGAAAAATCAAACTGTTAGCAACCAGGTAATTATTCCCTGAACCAATCTTCTTATTAAACTGAACAAGAGGAGATAAGTTTATTTCTAGTCCAACTCAACATACTGAAGTCATACATAAACTTATTTCAATGCCAGTTATGGGAAGGAAGAATAGAAAGGTTTTCTTCCTCCTCCAAAATATTTTACTAATGTGTGAAACATACTCCAGTAGACTTTTTCCTGAGGCACCCATAACAAATGGAATCTATTATAGCATATTGTTGGTTTTCCATTTTATTTTCTAGGAAATATGACCACGTTTTGGCCAAGGGGGTTGTTGTTAGAGTTGTGTCATTATTTTTATGGAGATTGTGAGTCTCAACATTTATATTGAAAGGGGGGCTCTTCCCTCTCCAGTGTCTGTAAAATGTTATCATTTCCATGGGGGTAAATCAGTATTGCTTCACACTGGGTAAAGAAGTTTTGTTGATAGATATCTGAAGCTCTTTTGAACTCAAACCATTTGAGTGGTAGGTTTTTATTTTTATGATCTGTATGTTTTATGATCTTTTGTTTCAGTTTTAGAAGTTATTGGTAAAGAAAGATATTTAATGTAGAACTGATGTTTTTTAAACTCGTGTGCCTCTATGGCTAAAATTAGTTTGAAAATAACTTACCCTTCAAATAAATTCATATATATTAACCATTTATTTGAAACAAGCATGTAACATGATTTGGGCAGTGAACTGAAGTAAGTTCTAGCAAACAGAGACAAACAGTTACGGGTGTCCTGCTATGTTGGAGCCCCAAGATCACCTTCTAATTTGCTAGGATTCATGGGACTTAGAAAAGTTACTAGACTGAATGTTTATGGCTTTGTAAAAAGAAAAAGATATATTAAAATCAGCAAGGGAAAAGTCCCACTGGGTGAAGTCTAAAAGGACCAGGCACAAGATTTCAGGTGTCCCCTCTCAAGGGGGTCTTAAGAGGTGGACTGAATCCTCCGGGCTATAGTGAGTGACAATCTATGTGAAATGTTGCCAACCAGAGAGGCTCATGTGAAATCTGGTTCTTAGACTTTTTACTGAAAGTCTGCTTTAATCTGCTGAGCCTATGCAAGTGACTCAGACTTCATGCTCTCTCTTTCCTTATCAAATATTATGTATCCATATGTCATAATGTTGGAATGAATAAAAATGATTTGCTTAGACTTTTGGGAGGAATTTGCAGATGAGATTAGAAATTAAATTGAAGATTAGAGTTTTGGGGGGAATTTGCAGGATTTCAGGCAATTCAGGACTGCTCAGTTGACTCTTTATTGCTGCTCATTCTGAGATTATTTTGTTCTCTCTTTTTTGAGGAATCATAGTCCATTCTAATCATGGCCCAATTGCTGTGGCCATTAATTTATAAAGAAATTATATGTATTTGCTCATTTCCTTTCCTTACAGCTTACTTTAAGAGTTCTTCAAGTCACAGAGAGAGGAAATCTCTTACACCTTTCACTTATTATCTTTTAAATTAAAAGAAAATAAAAGAAAATAAAAGATTAAAAACTTCTGAATAGACATCCGGAGCTAAGGCAAGGAGATAGGTACATTAAAACCAAGTTGAAACCAGGCATGATGGTGCATATCTGTAATCCCAGTACTTGTGAGGCCAGTAACTTGGTGAGGTTCCCTACAACTTAATCACACCGTGTTTCATGTGGTGAGCCGCCATTGAAAGATGGCGCCGGCTTCCTGCCTCTGAGCTTGATTAGGCACATGGCTGTGCAGGAAGCAACTCCATATTTGGAGGCTAGGGTTGCGTAACACATGACGTGGTGGTGACCTGACGAGCGTGAGCCAGTGAGTGAGTGAGATGTGGCAAGAAGTGATTGGGAGAGTTAATGTTTATAATGCCCTGCGCGAGGCAGATCTTCGCCATTCCGTTATTACGAGTATCCTGAATAAACGGCTTGCAAGAAGAGCTTCGTGTCGTGTCTTAATCGCTGGTCGAGGGACGCGACAACTGGTGGCCTGTACGGGGAAAAAACAGCTCCCGTGCGTGAAGCTCAGAACTTGCTGTCGTCAGGGAAGGTGCACCGGTAAGTCCCCTGGTAAGTTGGGGGGTCCGCGAAAAATGCGGGTAACCGCTCTCACCTGTGGATAAGGGGAGAGCAAATCCAGTAGAGCTGCGATCAAAGCAGACGGGAAAGTGACAGTAGAGCTGCGATCAAAGTAGACGGGAAAGTGACAGTAGAGCTGCGATCAAAGCAGACGGGAAAGTGACAGTAGAGCTGCGATCAAAGCAGACGCGGGAAAGTGGAAGTAGAGCCGCGGTCAAGCAGACGCGGGAAAGTGAAAGTGGAGTTGCGGTTAAAGCAGACGCGGGAACGCGAAGGTAAAGCCGCGATCAAGGCAGACCATTTTTGAATTTCATTTTGAGCTTAGTTTTGGGATGGGGGCTTCGCAGTCTCATCCAATTTTTTTGGCTCTCCAGGAGCTACTTTATTCTAGAAGTTTAGAATTTAGAGAGTCTACTTTAGAGAAATTTTTAAATGATTGTGACAGAGCTGCTCCATGGTTTGCTGTCTCAGGTAACCTGACAGTTCCTAGTTGGGAAAAGCTTGGTCGAGATCTTGAATATGCCAAGCAACAGGGAAGCCTTAATCCCTGTGTTCTACCTATTTGGAAATTGGTCAGAGGTTGTTTAGAAGATCAAAAATATCACGATGCTATTAAGGAAGGGCAAACCGCCCTTGAATTACTCAAAGAACAGAAATCTGAGGAATCTCGGTTCAGATGGAATGGAGATGGGGAATTCTATCGGCATTTCTGGTAAGAAAATTAATCTACCTTACCTCCCGTTAGAGCTTTTCCTTTTGTAATAGTTTGTGCTGGAATAATAGAAGTTTTTCTCATGCTATGATTGCTTGAATTCCTCGCTGGGTTCCAGTCCCAGTGGATGCTCCCAATTCCATGGTTTTATTTAGGTCTAAACGAGATTTTGGCATCACAGCTGCCATTGTAGCCGCGGTTGCTGCCGCTGCTGCTGCGGGCACTGCAGCTGCAATTGCCTTAACTCAGACAGTACAGACAGCGGAGACTTTAATTAATATGTCCTCCACTGTGGCACAGACCTTAGATACTCAAACAACGCTGAATAGTCAACTTAAAGGCGGCCTTATGGTAGTCAATCAGCGCACTGATTTAGTACAAGAACAAATTGAGGTATTATGGCAGCTTGCTCAGCTTGGATGTGAATGGAGATATCCTGGTCTCTGTGTTACCAGCGTTCAATATGAAAACTTTACAAAAGCCGCTAACCTATCTCGGTAGTTGTCAATTTATCTTTTAGGCAACTGGACGGGAGAATTTGAAACCCAACTAGAGAGATTACGCACTGCCGTGGTCACCGTCAACTCGACTCGTGTGGACATCAGTTTGGCTGAAGGACTGTCATCTTGGATAACTCGTGCCATGAATCATCTAAAGGAATGGGCTGGATTGGGGGCCTTGATGGGATTATTGGTTGTGGCTGTGTTGTTTTGTGTCTGGTGCATTGCTCGTCTTCGCCAAAGTTTTGATCATAATACAGCCATGTTTATACAGGCCTGTGTGGCTATCGAGGCGGGACAATCACCCCAAGCCTGGCTCGTGGCAGCTAAGGCATAGTGGCTCAGGTTGCAAGGCAAAGCACTGCAGCTGAGGGCACAAGTTTGGTCCTCAGGAAGAGTACGCTTGACTGCACACGGGTTAGGCACCCAAGTACCCGTCCCTAGAAAAAGGTGCCAGTGATTAATAGGGGTCAAACCTCTGCTCTTACCTGTTGCCTATAAAAACAAAAAGGGGGAATTGTGGTGAGCCGCCATTGAAAGATGGCGCCGGCTTCCTGCCTCTGAGCTTGATTAGGCACATGGCTGTGCAGGAAGCAACTCCATATTTGGAGGCTAGGGTTGCGTAACACATGACGTGGTGGTGACCTGACGAGCGTGAGCCAGTGAGTGAGTGAGATGTGGCAAGAAGTGATTGGGAGAGTTAATGTTTATAATGCCCTGCGCGAGGCAGATCTTCGCCATTCCGTTATTACGAGTATCCTGAATAAACGGCTTGCAAGAAGAGCTTCGTGTCGTGTCTTAATCGCTGGTCGAGGGACACGACAGTTTCAAAATAAATAATAAAAAGGACTAGAACATAGCTCAGAGGTAGAACAACCCTGAGTTCAATCCCCAGTACCACACATAAACAAAAATCAGATATAATACACATTTAACATGTATGCTATTTATGTATAAAGAGTAAATAGCTCATTTAAATGACTAAAAACTGCCAGTTTTTCATGAATCAACTAGTTTTGTAGTTATCTCTTTTGTCTTTATTATATCTATAAACAACTCTAATTCTAGTATCTGAGTTCATTTGCCTCTGATTGTAGATAAGGCAAAATTATTTTTATATCCATGTTGTCATTACTGAGGTGCCATCCTATTTGGTTGATTTCACTAAGTTCCAGAATCTGAGTAACTCCCAAGTTCTCTGGGAATACTTCCACATCCTACCAACCTGTCTTCGTTATCACTTCCCACCGCCTTCAGCCTCCTGGCTGGGGAATGTTGCTCTGATCTTTTGGAGGTAACCAACTTAAAACTAGATCTGGCTATTTCTCCACTTCTGTTACTTTGACCCAAACTTGGTCACTAACTTTTTCTTACATTCTTTCAGTGCATCCAAAGACAAGCTACAGCATTTAAGTAAATTTGACTTGGAGATGACTAAAGAAAATTGCAACTGGAAAACTCTATATATCAAATATGATGGCCATAATGTTCATTAGAACTCCTCCTATGAAAAGTCCCAGTGTTTTTTTCCTCTGTTGGGATTGTAGATGTGAGATGCTACATCTGGCTTATACATTTGAATAAAATAGGCTAAATGTCTCTATGGCAAAGTTCGAAATCTTCAGTATAGTTTATGAACCATCCATCAGCAAACCAACCATTTAAAACAATATTTATCATTTATTTATGGGGACTACATTTCTCCTCCTTCTCCTCCTCCTCCTCCTCCTCCTCCTCTTCCTCCTTCTCCTCCTCCTCTTCCTCCTCCTCCTCCTTCTTCTTCTTCATTTCTTCTTCCTCTCCTACTCCTTCTCCTCCTCCTTCCTCTTCCTCTTCTTCTTTTTTAGATATTTTGGATCATGTCCATTTGAAGCTGTAGTCTGTGGATCTCCAGGTATGGTGGCAGAAAGCGGAAAGAGGAAGAACTTTGCTCTCACATCACAGAGGCCAAAGGCTGGAAGCAGATAGTGAGCAAAACAAGCACGGGGATTCAAATACAAAAGCACAGTCTTTAAGGCCACACCTTCTCCAGCCACACCTAACCGACTAGGTTACCGCCCAGCAAATCCACCCAAATGTATTTACCCACAGATGAGATTACAACCCTCATAACTTAATGACATCAACTCTGAACATGAATACATGAGCTCCTCGGGAGACATTCTAACTACAAAAATAACTTCTGACGGATGTTTTTCAGGGTAATATCTTTCTGTATGTTACAGCTTAATGAAAAACCTTTAGGTCTTTAAATAATTTCTAAATGTCAGTTTTAATTGATATATTTACTAATCATATGTGACTCATCACTAGTGGGTTAAGTTCTATCCACAAAGCTCCACTGATTTACTTTATTCATCAAAGCATTAACTAACCTGGCTCTGTGTACAACGCAGTTGCCCAGTACCACAAACGTCACTGCCACCTACTACTTCCTTATATAATTTTTTAAACCAATTAAAACACATATGTTAGGAATTGTCTCTGGAGATAAAGAAAATGCCTGCTAGTGTGAAGAACAATTACATTTGTTGCCTCTGGATTTCATTTCCTAGAATCACTGCAATGTGTGTCGTTTTGATCTGCTTCAGTGTCATGCTGTGAATACACTGGTCAGCTTCCAGCAATATTCAGTGGGATTTAAATTAATAACCCACTGATGAGCTGATATTTAAAAACAGATGGGACTCACATCTAACACAACAGAAAATTCATCACCACTAGTAAACAGCAAAGAACATTATATTTTAAACCATCTTAAAAAGCAGCCTGATAACTCACATTTAAAATGACATGAAAAATAATCCTTGACTATTAATGAAACTAAGCATCCCATGAAAAAGCACTTCAAAATGCAGGAAAGAAAATTTTTTTGATCTCTCAGATGGTCCTGTTTCCTGCTCAGTCGCTCTGTTTGTGCCCCTTTCCTTACTGGGACTTAAATTACGGTTAAAAGGATTGATTTGGGCTCAGGAGAAGAACATGAGGACATTCTTCCAGAATGTATTGCAAAAAGCCATGTTCATTTCCTTATTGGTTAAAGAAATGTATATTAAAATAAGACACCAAGAGTATGTGGAAGACTGAGACAGGGGGATTACAGGATTGAGGGTGGTTTCAGCAATGTCATGCAACATAGCAAAACCTATGTCAAAACAAAATATTTTTTAAAGGGGATAGGGCTTGTATCTTAGAGGAAGAGTGCCCCTGGGTTCATCCTCACTACCACACATACACACACAAAGGAAAGATGCTGCCATTGTTTGTATTTGGATAGTAGATCTGGCTTTTGAAGAGCAATATGCTTGCTTCCAACATGTTCTTTTGCATTTCATTCCAAATGCATTTTCTTTTACGCCTATAATCATAGGCATAAAACATCATTCAAAAGAAAAGAGAAAGGAGAACAGAGTTCTGCCTTTTATCCCCAAGTCTAACAATAGAAACTTCTGTGATCTTGCAAGTCATTTGTATTTCCATACCCTCAGTTCTCCGTTTGTAATTTGAAGTCTTTGAAACTTAAGGGACTCTTGAGGTACTAATATTTGTGACCTATGATATGCAATTTCCATAGGGATGGAAGATAAAGAGGCAACAGCCTGGAAGAGCCGACTCAATTCCCCAATCCAATAAATCTGAGTAAAATCTATTGTGAATAACGAGTGGGTAAACATGAAATTAATTTTAAAAAAGCAATATTTTGAGAGAAAAATAAAGGGCTAAGAGAAAATACATTTTGAAATATTTAAATTGATCACATATTATTGTTGGACTCATAAAATTATAACATGTAAAATTGATAAAAGCACAGTAGGGTAACTGTAGTTTACAACAATTTATTATATATTTTATTAGAACTTGAAAATAGGAATTCAAAACAGATATTTGGCACACTGTGTGATTTATTAACTGAAAGTTCCTGAGTACATTTTAGCAAACAAGTTTGACTTTACTTCTAGCCAACTTGTATGGATTTAAGCTAGTTTATTTAATTTTGAAGAAGTACATTGGGTTAGAAATGCTACTTTTATATTTTTTCTCTTATTTGCTAGCACATAGATAAAGTTTTTTTCCTTTTTCTCAAAATCTTTTCCCTAATGATTGTAACTGGTATCAGGAACAAGAATTAAGCTTTCGGTATCGAAAGCCACCTTTATTATTGAAGGCTATTTAATGATAGGAGACTCTGGGAGAGTATTGAGTACAGAGAGGTAGAAGAAATAACAAAGTTAGAAAAGTACACATGATACAGATTATGAAAAGGTTTTTAATCGATATAAGAAATTATTTTTATAATAATAGAAAAAATGTGAATTGATTTTAAATAGGGGAGTAAAATAATTAGGTTTGTGTTTTAGAAACACACACATCAAGAAAATGGAGGCGGAATTTTGTAGGTTACTTACTTCTCAAAATATTTGTTGGCCCTGGTAAAGGCTTAGACCTCATGAACGATGACATCAAACTCAGCCACTTCACTTAGGAAGGCTAATGAAAGTGTTACTTTCCAGCAGAGGGCATAGCAGCCACCGTGTAGTTCTACCATCCTTCTTTTTATTTAAATTTTTTATTGGTGCATTGTAGTCATACATCTTAATGGAGTACAAAATGGTGAAGGCACACATGCACACATCACCCAGTTAGCCTTTCCCCAATTCCTGCCCCATCCCCTCTTCCTCCCTTCTTCTCATGTTTGGCTTAGTGATTGACATTAATGTTTCTTAATGTACATCATGTGCATTAGAGAATTTCCCTCTTCCCCTCTTCCATCCCCTGTTAGGTTGCCTTATTTGTTCATCAATAGTATCTCCTTCTCCATCTAGAGTTCATTCTATGACCCATTTTCTCCCTAGATCCACATATTGGGGAGAGCATACAGTTTCTTATTTTTTTGTGACTGACTAATCTCACTTAGCATAATGTTATCCAGTTCCATCCATTTCCCTGTAAATGATGTAATTGTATTTTCTTTATGGCTGAGTAAAATTCCATTGTGTACATATCCCATCGTTTTGTAATCCATTCATTTGCTGATGGACATCTTGACTGGTTCCATAGTTTGGCTATGGTGAATTGTGAAGCTATGAACATAGATACACATGTATTAGTTTGGTAGTTTGGTTTCCATTGGTACTGGCACAAAAACAGATACCATAGACAAATGGGACAGAATAGAAGACTCAGAAACAAATCTGCACACTTACAGCCAATTGATTGTTGACAAAGGGTCCAAAAACATACACCGGAAAAAAGCTAGCATCTTTAATAAATGATGTTGGCAAAACTGGCTAATGATATGCGGAAAAATAAAAATAAATCCCACTCTCTCACCCTGCACAAGAGCCAATTGATCAAAGATTTGTAAATCAGGTGAGACATCTTAGGGCTCCTTGAAGAAGCATAGGTCCAGCACTGCCACACATAGGCACAGGTATAAACTTTCTCAGCAATACCCCAATGGTACAAAAAATAAAAGGTGAATCAATACGTGGGATTGCCTTCTTTTTTTTTTTTTTTCGGGTTTGGGGATGGAACTAGGGGCATTTGACCTCCAAGCTACACCCCTAGCCCTATTTTTTATTCTTTATTTTAAAACCAGGTCTCACTGAGTTGCAAAGGGCCTCACTAAATAGCTGAGGCTGTCTGCGAACCACGATCCTCTGGTCTCAGCCTCCCGAATGCTGAGATTACAAGCGTGCGCCACCACGCCCAGCTCCTTCTTTTTTTAAATCCCAGATAGAAGATAATTTTTTTTTTTAGCTTGGGCCTCAAATGGATAAGACACAAAATAAATACAAAGCTGATCTATGAAAGATAAAACTCTAAGAAACAAACCTGTTTTGTAAGCCACTAAGATGGTGGGCTGTGGTCCTAACATAACCTGGTAAGATCAGACTAATGTGGTAGGAGACAAAGGTAGATGCTTAGAGATCTGTTTAAAGACTGTGATGGGAAGCAAGGTATGAGATACTGATGACCTGGCCACAGGGAATGTGCCGAAGACCAGATCCAGCCAAGTCAGGGTTTCTCAAAGGTGGTGAGGAGTCGGCGACTTGAGGGAATGAGAGACAGCCTTTTTGGAGGTGTGACTCTGCCATACAGAGTCAATGCTTTATTTTTATATGATTTTACATGGGAATATTTGATATTAACAACTTTTGACAAAACACATCCTCAATACATCTGGATATAAACAACATTTAGAAAAACATGTTTTCAGTACACCTAGGTACATTTTGCGCTTTATCTGGAACAATTCAACCTGCCACGATGAGCTCATATCTCAATACCTGAAATTATCCAAATTAATGTCATAATACAAATCATTCTGGTTACCTAGCCAGAAAGATCAATTTTATTCTAATTATTAACTTAACTAAAAATGGAGCTCTGCAAAGCACATTCAAACCTAAGCTAAGCCGAAAGTACAGAAAACAAGGGGCTTTTCCATTAAAAGGAACACAAAGATTTTAAGAGATCTTTGGGGGACACAAAAAATTTTACTTTTATATTTCATATTATAAAATACTAAATGTACAATTTATTTTCTTGAATTCTTATGATCTTTGGTCAGAAACACCAGAAAGGGGAGGCTCTGCCTAGCCGATTTCTGCATAACACATAATAAACTTTAACTAAGCTTATCTTTAACTACTAAATGCTAAACTTACTGTTTCTACTTCTAAAATTAGCTACTAATTTTATCTCTTATTTTTTGACTACTTGGTATTCTATAACTTATTTTGACCCAACCACCAAATTTATACTAAACTTATTCTATTTCTCTAACATAAAATGCCTACATCTAATTTTCTATAATACCTATTAAGTTGTTTACCAAGAGAACTCTTTTGTGCTTTAGTGAGCAGGCACCAAGGAGGTCCCTGCCTGCCCAACCCTCTGTAGGAAAGGAAAAGTCCTGACATCAAGCCATTTTCCAGTAATATTAACTCTGTGCTTTCCAAGCATCATACACTCCTGTACTGGAAAGTGGAGGATGGTTGGAGGTGGAAAAGTATTCTGATTAGTGTTAGCCCCTTGAGGGGGATACTATATCCGACCCCCTAACTTATAAGCAACATATGGAGGGCCTTGCACAGTAGGTATAATTTACCTGAAGTTAACCTTTTCCTTTCATGACTAAAACTTTAAGTGACTTAGGTGTTGTAAGCAGAGGAGCAAAGAGCCTTTTTCTATGTAGCTTCTTGAAAGTTCTCCCATAGTCATATTCTTCTTAGTGCTACTCCCAGCGCAAATCTTAGGGCATTTTCCAATCATATTCACATCAATTTTCAGATTATTATAAAACATCAATCCTCAATCAAAGCAATATTCAAATTTCATTAATATTATCATTATTATAACTAAAATCAAGAGGGATAATGGCTTCAGTTTTGCCAGAGTCTTCCAGCCCTGCGGAATTCTTTTCCCAGCTGCGACCCTGTCATGCAGCAGGAATGGCGCCGCCTCCGCCAGGAATGCAGAGAAGGGTAAACAGAAATCAACCCATCTGACAAACAGGAAGTCAACAAGCAGGATCTGTAGCTGATGAACGCCACAAGAATGAAGGCAGGCTGAAAGATTCCTGGATTGAGAAACGAAATATGTGGAGAGTAAAAGATCCATGACTTGGAAGCAAAGCAGGCGTCCTAGGCTAAAGGTGGAGAAGGAGCCTCCAAGTCCTTCGGAGCCACCTCTCTTCTGACTGCTGGGAATTTGCACCTGCTGTTCCTTCAGCTTGGAACGTGCTTCCTTCAGATAGTTGCAAAGCTTACTTTTTCTTGTCTTTCAGGTCTCTTATTTCATGGTAAACCCTTAGAGCAGTCTTTGCTAACTACACAATTTGAAACAGAAGGCTCAATTCCTTCCTTCCTTCCTTCCTTCCTTCCTTCCTTCCTTCCTTCCTTCCTTCCTTCCCTCTCTCCTTTTTCTTTCTTTTTTTCTTACTAGCACTGATTGCTCCCTAATAATAAATCTGCCTGATAGAATATAATATGAGCAATAATATAATATGAACCATACGTATAATTTTAGATTTTCTAATGACACCATTAAAAAGCAAAAAGAAATGGGCAATATGAATTCAATAATTTATTTCATTGAATGTAATATATCCAAATATTTCTTTATCTTCCTGTCATTGGTGCACTCGTCTCGCATCCTAATGCAGTTCATGGAGGTAGAGAGATGTAGGGACACAGCACTTGCTGGTCTTACTCAGCTGCCTTTCCTCAGTTCCTCCTTCCACATACAAAATATTGAGAGTGGCACTGGTATTCCCACAGATGTACACAAAGCCCACGGAAGTGATTCCTTCATTGACCTTCTCTCTCCACTCCCCTCCCCACATCCATCTCCCTGGCTCCCCTGGAGTTTCTCCGCCATTATATAACGTCCCTCTTTTATCCCAATTACTTTCTAGCTTCCACATATGAGAAAAGACCCGCGGCCCTACTGTGTTTTCTGTGACTGGCTAATTTTACTTGATGTAATTTTTTCCAGGTTCATCCATTTTCATGAAAATGACATCATTTGGCTCTTTTTATTGCTGAGTAGAATTCCACTGTGTGTATGTTCCATAATTTGTGATTCATTCACTAGTTGATGGACACATGGTTGGTTCCATAATTTGGCTGTCATGAATTGTGCTGCTATAAACACAGATATGCGTGTGTTACTATAATATTTTGATTTTAGACCCTTTAGAAAGATACTCAGGAATGGTATAGCCAGATCATATGGTGGGTCCATTCCCAGTTTTCTGAGGAATCTCCAAACTAATCTCCATAGAGTCTGTACTAATTTGCAGTCCCACTAACAGTATAGAAGAGGTCCTCTTTCTCCACATTCTCACCAGCATTTATTGTTTTCTGACTTCTTGATGATTGCCATTCTAGTTGGGGTCAGATGAAATTTCAGTGTAATTTTAATTTGCATCTTTCTGATTGCTAATAGTGTTGAATATTTTTCCATGTATGCATTGGTCATGTATAATATTAATCAATATACAATTGTGATTGAGATCATTTGTTTGAGTTTTGTGCTCAGTTTTAGTTTAGACATTTTTCAGTTTTTCAATTTCTGTGTATGTATGTCTAATAGCCCCCACATTCAGTAGTGCAGAATGAAATGTTGACTTGTGCTCTGTTTTTGGAATATTTTCCTTAGGAGAGTGTAATTATATGAGGACTGGGTGTTTTGTTACAGTTGTTGTTCATCATGACCTTAAAGAAGAACCTAGACTTTAGTAAGAATTAAATATTTATTAAATTTAAGTGAATAGATATAAAATTCACAAGAGACCTGAGCCAGACTTCAGGATGTGATCAACAGGACGATGACAATTTAACCTGCAGGGGAAAATGAGTTTACCTAGAGTAAGCAGGTTTCTTGAGCTAGAAGAGGGTTCTCAATTAGGGCTTTGAGTAATTCTTGTTTTGCAAAAACATTGTATACACTCATGGGATTTTTTTTTAAAAAGGAAATTCTTCACACATTTTATATTTGCATCTAAATTTTTATTTATTTATTTATTTATTTATTTTTATTTTTTAAATTTTTTTATTGAACATAAATAGTATACATTTAAACTATATTTGGTGCCCTCTCCCCCCGCCCCCGTTTTCCCTTCCCCCCTCCCACCAATGGTTGTCCAGGATAACCATGTCTTATTCATAATTTTACACATGTTCAGGTGTAGACCCTCATTAATCAAGATAGGCCTTCCTCCTCTCCTATCTTTCCATTCAAACTTAGCTAGTATTTCACCTCTAATATCTGGAGTCCCACTGGTATCCTTTGTGTTTTCTAGTTTGGGCATATTAGAGGAAACATATGTATCTTCTCCTTCTGTGCTTGGCTGATCTCACTTAACATAATGTTCTCCAGGGCTTTCCATCTTCTTGCAAATGATATAATTTTGTTCTTCTTTATGGCTGAATAGAATTCCATTGTGTGTATTTCCCACAGTTTTGCTATCCATTCATCTGTTGATGGTGATCTGGGTTGGTTCCATATTTTGGCTATTACAAATTGTGCTGCTATGAACATAGGTATGCATATGTTGCTGTATTTCTCTGAATTCAACCCCTTTGGAAAGATACCGAGGAGTGGTATAGCTGGATCATATGGTAGATCTATTCCCACCTTTCTTAGAAATCTCCACACAGATCTCCATAGTGGTTGAACTAGTTTGCATTCCCACCAACAGTGTAAAAGAGTTCCTCTTTCCCCACATCCTTGCCAGCATTTGTTGTTGTTTGATTTCTTTATGCTTGCTACTCTGACTGGGGTTAGATGGAATCTCAGTATAGTTTTGATTTGCATCTCCCTGATGGCCAGTGATGAAGAACATCTTTTCCTGTATCTATTGGCCATTTGTATCTCTTCTTTTGTGAAGTGTCTATTTAGTTCATTTGCCGATTTATTGATTGGGTTGTTTGTTTTGCTAGTGTAGAGTCTTTTGAGCTCTTTGTATATTCTGGATATTAGCCCCCTATCAGAATGGCGGCTGGTAATGATCCTTTCCCATTCTGTCGGCTTCCTCTTTAGGTTATTGATAATTTCCTTTGATGAGAAGAAACTTTTTAGTTTGATGTTATCCCACTTGTTTATTCTTCCTTTAATTTCCTGAGCTTTGGAGATTTTGTTGAGAAAGTTACTGCCTGTGTCAATATGTTGTAGTGTTGAACTTATGCTCTCTTCTACTAACTTCACAGTCTCAGGTCTAATTTCTAAGTCTTTAATCCATCTTGAGTTGATTCCTGTGTTGGGTGAGATATAGGGGTTTAGATTCATCTTTTTACAAATGGTTAGCCAGTTCTCCCAGCACCACTTGTTGAAAAGGCTGTCTTTTCTCCAGCGTATGTGTTTGGCCCCTTTGTCAAAGATTAATTGACTAAAGATGTGTGGGTTTGTTTCTGTATCTTCTATTCTAATCTACTGGTCAGTATATCTGTTTTTGTGCCAGTACCATGCTGTTTTTACTACTATTGCTCTATAGTATAGTTTGAAATCTGGGATTGTAATGCCTCCTGCATGTTTCTTATTATTGAGAATTGCTTTGGCTATTCTAGGTCTTTTCTTTCTCCATATGAAGTTCATGATTGATTTTTCTAGGTCTCTGAAGAATGTCACTGGTATTTTAATGGGAATTGCATTGAATCTATAGATCACTTTTGACAGAATGGCCATTTTGATGATATTTATTCTGCCTATTCATGAGCACGGGAGATCTTTCCATCTTCCAAGGTCTTCTTCAATTTCTTTCTTTAATGTTTTATAGTTTTTGTTGTAGAGGTCTTTTACATCTTGGGTTAGGTTTATTCCTAGGTATTTTATTGGTTTTGAGGTTATAGTGAATGGAATTGTTTTCTTTGTTTCTTTCATTGTGGATTCATTGCTGGCATAAAGAAAAGCCACTGATTTCTTTAGGTTGATTTTGTAACCTGCGACTTTGCTGAATTTGTCAGTCAGCTCCAGAAGTTCTTTGGGTCTTCCAGATAAAGGATCATGTCATCTGCGAATAAGGATAATTTTAATTCCTCTCTTCCTATGTGAATTCCTTTGATTTCCTTCTCTTGCCTGATTGCTGCAGCAAGCGTTTCAAGGACTATATTGAAAATGAGTGGTGATAGTGGGCATCCTTGTCTTGTTCCTGACTGTAGCAGAAATTCTTGCAGTTTTTCCCCATTCAATATAATGATGGCTTTGGGTTTGCAGTATATTTCCTTAATGATGTTGAAGTACTTTCCTTCTATCCCAATTTTTTGCAGTGTTTTTAACATAAATGGGTGTTGGATTTTGTCGAATGCTTTTTCAGCATCTATTGCTATGATGATGTGGTTTTTGTTCTTGGTTCTATTTATGTGGTGAATAACATGTATTGATTTGCGTATGTTGAACCAGCCTTGTTTTTCTGGGATGAAACCGACTTGGTCATGATGTATTATTCTCTTGATATAGTTTTGAATGCATATAGCTAGTATTTTGTTTAGAATTTTTTCATATATGTTCATTAAGGATATTGGTCTGTAGTTTTCCTTTCTTGAGGTGTCTTTATTTGGTTTGGGATGTGATACTGGCCTCATAAAAGGAATTTGGAAGAGTTCCATCTCTTTCAATTTCCCGGAACATGTTATGAAGTATTGGTATTAGTTGTTCACTGAAGGTTTTGTAGAATTCAGCTGAAAACCCATCTGGGCCTGGGCTTTTCTTTGGTGGAAGAATTTTTATTGCCGTTTCTATTTCTTTGGTTGTTATTGGTTGGTTTAGGCTTCCTATGTCCTCTTGGCTGAGTGTAGGAAGGTTAACTGTACTTAGAAATCTATCAATTTCTTCCATGTTTTCAAGTCTATTGGAGTATAAATTTTTAAAGTAGTTTCTGATAATCTTTTGAATTTCTTCACTATCTGTGGTGATATCTCCTTTTTCATTTCTAATTTTGATAATTTGAGTTGATTCTCTTTTTCTTTTGTTTAGGTTGGCCAGGGGTTTATCAATTCTATTAATCTTTTCAAAGAACCAACTTTTTGTTTTATTGATTCTTTGAATTGTTTTTTTGTTCTCTATTTCATTTATTTCTGCTCTAATTTTGATGATTTCTTGCCTTCTGCTGACTTTGGGAATAGACTGTTGCAGAATTTCTAGATCCTTGAGTTGTGTCATTAGGTTCTTTACTTGGTGGTTCTCCGTCCTTTTTATGTGGGCACTCAATGCAATAAACTTTCCTCTTAGTACTGCCTTCATGGTGTCCCATAGATTTTGGTAGGTTGTGTCTCTGTTTTTGTTTCTTTCCATAAATTTCTTTATTTTTTCCCTAATTTCTGCTCTTACCCATTCGTCATTCAATAGTGTATCATTCATTCTCCATGAATTTGAATACTTTCTTTTGAGTTTCCTGTTGTTGATTTCTACTTTTATTCTGTGGTGGTCTGAAAAGATGCAAGGAATTATATTACATTTTTTGAATTTGCTGGCATTTTCTTTGTGTCCTAGGATGTGATCTATTCTGGAGAAGGTTCCATGGGCTGCTGAGAAGAAAGTGTATTCTGTAGTTCCTGGTTAAAATAATCTGAAAATGTCTATTAGGTCCATTTGGTTTATGGTTTCCTTTAGTTCTAAAGTGTCTTTACTCATCTTTTGCCTTGAAGATCGATCCAGTGGTGTGAGAAGTGTATTAAAGTCTCCCAGAATTATTGTATTTGGGTCTACTTGGGATCATATGTCCAGAAGAGTTTGTTTTACAAATGTGGTTGCACCCACATTTGGGGCATAAATATTTACTATCATTATATCTTCTTGGTGTATTGTTCCTTTTAATAAAAGGAAGTGCCCTGATTTGTCTCTTTTGATGTGTTTTAGTTTAAAGTCTGTTTTGTTGGACATCAGGGTTGCTACTTCTGCTCTTTTTTGTTCACTGGTGGCATGGTATATCTTTTTCCATCCTTTCACCTTCAGCCTGTGAATGTCTTTGGCTGTGAGGTGAGTTTCTTGCAGACAGCATATATTTGGATTATGTTTCCTAATCCACATTGCCAGTTTATGTCTTTTGATTGGTGAGTTAAGTCCTTTGACATTAAGAGATATTATTGAAATATGATTTTTTTTGCCATTTTGTGTTCTGTCTACTCTTGGGTGGTGTGATCTTCTTTACTTAAATGGCCCTCTTATTGACTTCCTCTCTTCTCTGATTCTGAAGTCTGCTTCTTTTTTCTTCCTTATGGTTTATTTCTTTAAGAATTTTCTCTAGTGTTGGCTTTGAATTCATGAATTTTTTGAGATTCTGTTTATCCTGAAAGACTTTAGTTTCACCATTGATCTTGAATAGTAGTTTTGCTGGATAGATTAGTTTGGGCTGGAAGTTATTTTCTTCCAGGGTCTGAATCACGTCGTACCAGTCTCTCCTAGCATTCCTGACCTGGGTTGTATAGTCTGGGGTGATTCTTTTTGTTTTTGCCTCTATATGTCACCTGTCCTTTTGTTCTCACTGCTTTTAAGATTCCTTCCTTAGCCTCTATATTGGTCATTTTGGTTATTATGTGTCGTGGAGTGGTTTTTCTTTGGTCCTGTCTCAGTGCAGTTCTGTATGCCTCCTGGACTTGAAGGTCCAAGTCTCTTTCCATATTTGGAAAATTCTCTGAGATTATTTCCTTGAAGATATTACAGATGCCCTTGGTCTGTACCTCTATCCCTTCCTCAATGCCTATTATCCGTAAATTAGGATGCTTCATATTATCCCATAATTGCTGGATGTTTAGGTTTTGTTGCTGTAAAGATTTCTGTATAGCACTGACTGTGTTTTCGGTTTGGGATGTACTGTCTTCTAATATTGATGTTCTGTTTTCCATTTCATCTAGTCTTCCAGAATTTCTTTCTATTGCTATCTTCATTTTACTTATTGCCTCTTTCATTTCATTCCAGACCTCTTTCTGATTCTTTTTTAGTGTTTATAACTCACCTTTAATCTCCTCTATACTTGTTTTAAATCCTTTCATTATATTGAACATCAAGATTCTGAACTTCCCTTCTTGCATTTCTAGTAGGTCAGCATTCATGATTTCTGCTGTCTCTTCATAATTCCTGGTTCTCCTATTTATAGAGTTCTCTGTCCTGTTTTTCTGATTTCTATCCATCGTTCATGAGTATTATGCTTAGTCCAATCTTAATATTAGGAGTTTAGGGGTATCGGCAAGTCAGCAGAGCCTTTCCAGTGTTGAGGGTGGGTGATATGGGAGGAGCTGGGGTGATTGGTAAAGGAATCGGATTAGGTAGAGGATATGTTTAGGTTGAGAAAGACTTTAAGTATGATAAGGTAATATCTTGCTAGGAATGAGAGATAGTTAACTAGTAGGACTCTTGTCGTTAGTAGAGTAATTATGGATATAAGAAATACTTTGAGTATTAAACCAGGAGGTATATTATGGGGACAAGTTTTGGGGGAGAAAAGTATGTAGGTTAGTGTGGGGAGGTTTGTAAATGGGGGTGATGGAAGGAGCAGACAAACATAAAAAAAAAAAATCCACACAAGATACCAAGACTATTGTGTAATTTCAGAAAAAGAAAAGAAAAACCAATCAAAGGAGGAGAACGAAAAAAGAAAGGAAAGAGGAAGAAAGAGGAAAAAAGAACAAGAATAAAATAAAAGGAACTAGCAGCTGTGTGAAATCAGAAAATAAGGCAAACTATCCAATATATATATATACAACAAGTTAAAGTAAAAGAAGTGTGGGTTAAGAAAAAAAAATAAAACAACAATAACCATACCAAAACAAAAGCACTGTAAAAGCAAAATAAAAAAAAAAACATCCACATTAAAAGTAAAACAAATAGTCCTACTTATTTACACATATGGGGTCAGGTCCATTTAATATGTGCGCATCTGATTGCTTTGGTAGCTTTCAGAATATAATCCAATGTCTCTTAGTTTTCTTTGTACTCTATTTTTATCTTCTTAGGTCACTCTGGGTGTTTGGACACCTTTCTCTCCTTTAACTGCTTTAGGTTTATGTGTCCACATGTCTGGTTTCACTGTTATTTGATTCTGTACAATTCACAGGTTCTGGTTTCCTTGGTTCAGGCTTCTGTGGGAGTCTCTGTGTTGTTGTGATCCAGTCGCTGGTGAGCACACAGAATTCTGACGTGGGTGCTGCTCGCTGCTTAAGATGAGGTCCTAGGTGAGTTTTCAGTCCAGAATTGTCTTGCCGCTGTAATTTCAGTCAGGCAGCTGCGCAGGCAGCGGCGCAAGCAGCCCGCCGCCGGAGCGTTCCGATTGTATCTGCAGCAGGTCCGGTGTCCGATCTTTGTTCTTCTTCTTCTTCAAGTTCAGGGTTCTGCCGAGGTACCTGGATCTGTTTTGGTTCCTGGTATGTATTTATTTTGTTGATTAAGACACTCCTTTCTAAGTATTTGAACTTTATTTACTTCAGCTACTGAGAAGTGTTGTGTCCCTCAGTCGCCATTTTGAAGGAAAAAAAAAATAAAAACCTAAATTTTTTTTACCATGTTTTCAATGGTAAATGATGAATTACCACTATGTTGAATAATTTTGTAGTCTAGGACAACTCACATATGTCATATTTTTTACAGAATCTATATATGCTCTGATAAAACATTAATTGTGTTTAGATTGTTCATATATTTAGCATAGCTGAAATAAATAAAATGAACTTAGTGTTCTTTGATGAAGGGTAGTTATAATTTGTCCTAAGCCATTTCTCTTTTTAAATTGCTCCTTTGAAAACCAATGGGAATTAATTGTCCTTAATAATTAAATAAAATATATATTATTTATTATTGTAAATTACAGTTTTCTAAGTTTAGGTTTGCTATATATCTGCTATCTCAGTGAGAGAAATGGTACTTTATATATTTATAGGTTCTGATGCATGGGCATAGTATTTGAAGAACTCTGTTCTCCATTCCCTGAAATTAGATTATATAAATTACACATTATTATTATTATTATTATTATTATTATTATTATATATGTTTGTGAGTGAAGAGTTAAATGATAAAAATAAAGAACAATTTAAATAGGTAATGATCAGGGAGATTTCATTTGCATTTCTTAGAAATAAATGTTTTAGAAAAAGAGTTCATTGCCTCTAGAGGTAAGGTTAAATGTAGAACCAAAGAAGGAAAATTTTTTTTCTAAAAATAGAATCTTAGAAACTCAAGATTAAAATTATAATTGATTTTCACTTAATCTCTCCTTATTCCTTTCCTTCAATTTAAAGACCATTTTTGCAATGTTTCTATTTTGGGACTAAAATATTTCTAGAAATCATGAATTTTGTAATTCTTGGTACAATCTCACAGTGAAAATGTCAACTTAAACTTGGGAGTCCTTAAATTTTATTATGCTAGTATTAGATACATTTTTTTCATTGATATTTTAGGATTGACTTTATTCTATAGGGTCTTGCTAAGTTACTAAATTTTTTGCTATTTTGCTGAGGCTGGCCTTAAACTTATGGTTCTCCTGTTTGGGCTTTATCTGGCATCTGTTGACCTTCTGTCCTGAATGACTAGAATGGAAAATTAAATTTTACCTTTCTGAAGTGTTCAGTTTGGGCACTGTGTTTAACTGGACACAGTGGCTCATATTTGTGTTACCCCAGTACTTGGGAGGCTGAGACAGGATCATTTCAGGTTTGAAGCCAGCCTCAGGAATTTAGCAAGACCCTTAGCAACTTAGTGAGATCCTTTTTTTAAAAAAAAGTATATATAAATATATATTGGATGTATATAGTATATATAGGACATATACTATATAAATATATATCTTAAAGAAAACATGAGGCATGTTAACCTTTATCACTACACTGCTTCATAATCTGGTAAATACTTTTGAAGAATATGGCCTTGTATTTTTCTTAGGCTCTTTTCTTTAATGAAATATTTTTTCTTAAGGTATTATGAATAGTTTTTGGGTGGCCTACATTTTCCTCCAGGTTTATTTGTCACCCTAGAATTCAGCAAATGATTCATGGGAGAACTTCAGCTGTGTTTTGAGACTCCTCAGTTTTGCAATTCAGAACACCTAGAATTGCTAATCTAGTCTTCTTTCTCCCAGCAAAATCTCTCTTCAGGGCCAATCTTGTTCCCAGACAATTCTTTTAGGGAATAAAACCATGGACTATTATCTATTCGCCTCATGAGAATGAGATTATTTTTGGAATCACAGTAACTAGAAATAACTAAGCTGTATTAATTTTTTAAAAGTTCTGCCACATTAATTGGAGATAATTATTTTATGACAGGAAACCACAATTTTTTTTACTATGCTCTATTAAATAGGAAAATTAGTGACCATGTAAAAGGTAAAGACTTTTTTACTTGGTATGATGCATAGTCTGGTAAGGGAAATATTTGATGTGTGAGTAGAAAATTGCCAGGGTGTACAGAAAACAACTTAGAAATCTGATTTTTATGCCCATGGGAGAAATATCTGTCACAAAGAAGAAGAAATTTAGATTGTGTGATTTTTGTAAAATAGTCTTTCATTGAAAATACTTAAATTGTATTGTTCACATAAAAAAATTAAAAAAATTTTCATCTTAGCTATAAAAGGATATTGCGTGTTTGAGTTGTATACCACTAACAAAGAAAATAAGACTGAATGAACTCATAACTGTGCTACCAACAATTTCAGAAATGTTCTAAACATGCAAAATGTATAGTTAGTTCATATATGGTGAGAGAAAAGGGAAATGAATATTATACTATTGGCATAAAACTTTATAGATAAATATTTGGGATAAAACTTTAAAAAGGCAACACTATTGTTAGGGATATACAAAGGCAAGGATATTCCTTGCTTTCTGGATAAAAGAATAATAAAGGTCAATATCTCTGCTCCATTGAGTTTTTTTTAATATTCATTTTGAAATTATTAAAGAGAGCATGAAACTAACAAATTTCTCTTGAAAGTAGAGTAAAAATTACCAGAAAGTTTATAGCTAGTAATAATATATCATATTAAACCTTTGGCTTTTATAAAAATAACCTAATTACTGAATTCACTAATAGTTGTTTTACAGAGTTGAGAATATTACAGTCATGTCACTTGTTAAAATGAATGATTCCATTATATTAATTTGGTAATATTTTTCTGATGATGCTAATATTAATATGGACCCAAGAAAAGTTTAATACTGTCTTGAAATAACAATAAATGTAAAGGAATGAAACTAATAAGAAAAAAATAATACCCCCCCCCACACACACATTAAAAAGAATGAACTTTCAGATTAGTTTTTTTCAAATAAGTTTTGGTGGTTTTGGCTATTAAACCCAGGGGCATTATACCTCTGATTTGATTTGATTTTTTATTTTAAAATAGGGTCATACTATGTTACTGAGGACTTCGCTAAGATGCTGAGGCTGACATCAAATCTGCAATCCTTTTGTCTCAGCCTCCCAAGTACTGAGATTAAATGCATGGTATCACCATACCCAAATACATTCCAAATATATTTTTGAAATAACATGCTTTATATTGGCTTTTGAAAATAAAACAAATTATTTTAGTTTTTTTCTCTCTTTATGATATGTATTGTGCTTCATTAAAGGTGAAAAAATAACTTTTTTTTTCCAGGAAACTAAACTTGCAAATGCATCTACCACCATCTCTTTGGGCTGTATAAATCCTGCAAGGCCCTTGGTGGGCTACGTGCTCAGTGTGACCAGGTGGTACTGCTTTTTTATTTTTTCTTCTGGACATTTTACTTTCAAGTTCTCCCTGGTTAGCAAATTTTACTGGAGAGAACTTCTCCAATTTCCTGATATAGGCTGTAAAACTGGCTGCCAATATTTGTTGGAGCAAGTGATGGTTTATGGCTAGGAATCTCACTGGTGAGCACACACTTTTTTTTTTTTATGAATCCCCTTTTTTAGGCCAGTACCACCTCTGGCACTGAGGTCTGCAGCTGTAGAGATTAAAGGGCTGGTATTTCAGCCTCTCCCCAAAGAATAACTTGGCTTTCTCTGCCTAGATTGTTGGATGGGAGTTATCCAGCTGTATGGAAGGGAAAGAGGGTTGGGAAGAGAAGCAGGTCAATCCCAACTGCCTCTTCCTTTGAGACATACTCGATGCTGCTGGATTCTGAGTTGGTGGGTGATTTCTGCACCAGTGCTCCTGTTTCTGGGCTCCATGTACTGCCAGCACAGGCTTCCTTGCTCTTTGTGGACATTATCAGACACCTGCCTTCGGCTTACAAACAATGGGCACTATTGTTATCCTTTTCTGTTCTCCTTGGTTTCATGGGTTGATAGTGCGTGCAGCTAGCTGAGTTGGGTTTTGGAAGAGGTTGGCTATAAACACACGCATGGGCCATCGCCATCAACATCCTTTTTTTTGGTGGTACTGGGGTTCCTGGAAGCCCTTCAACCTCTGGGCTACACTCCCAGACCTATTTTATATTTTTATTTGGAAACAGGGTCTCCTAAACCAGCGTGCACGGCTGGCTTAGAACCTGTGCGATCCTCTTGTCTCTGCCACCCAAGCGCGGAGATTACAAGCCTGCATCACCACGCCCTGCATCAACATCCTTTTAATAAGTCCCTTATTATGTTACTTTGGGTGTTGATGTTATCTTCTTATCACTGTTTTGCAGAAGGCTTTTATATTCCGTTTCTGAATTTTTTCTCAACCATGTCATATTTTCTCTTCTGCACTTGCAAAGAATGCAGTGTGTATGGATGTTAATTTGGAGGTAACTATGACATTTGTACATAAATAGGGAGAATACTAGAAGTTTCCTGTCGCGGACCAGCTCAGTCTAATTGGGGCGCGAGTCCACCCGCGGTCGAAAACCTCAGCAAAGATGGGGAAGGATTAGAGTGAAGTACTGCAGCCTCTTATCTGCAGCGATTCTTTCCCTTCTAGGAACTAAGAGTTCCTAGTGACGGCGCTCTCTAGAAAGAATCTGATATGGACAAAGGCTTCTTGAGCCAATGACACTTTATTACAAGAACCCCGAAAAATTTATACCCTTCACCAGTAAAGTTAATAGTAAGAGAAAAGGAAGCGAATGCAATCACTGTGAAACAATAGTGAATGACACGTAAACAGAGGTAAAAAAACTAGTCCGGTTTTCAGCTGGCTTTTGGCTTTCAAGAGATTAACTCCGGATCCTCTCCCAGATCTTGCAGACAAGCAGTTCCAAAGGGCAATCTTCCAGAAGAAACGGGCATGCCCAAGGCTTGGAGGCTTCTTGGGGAATCTTCTTTAACTTTCTTGGAACTTTCCATCTTTTGGGCTCAGTTCATATAGCCAGTGTGGGGAGATGTGGTGATTCAGGTGGATGTAATAGAGTTTCTTCAGGTGTTGGCATCTTACCTTCTAAATCTGAAAGCTTAAGCAAACTCACAACACAGTTTAGCAGACAAAACACCACAAACAACACCATGAAGTTCCTGGATTTAGTTGTCAGATATATTTCCTTAACTGCTGAACACTCTTCTTTAGACAACAAGCCTATTAAAAGCCTATTTATCTTTAATAATCCATTTCCCTGTCACAAACTCTCTGCAACCTGCTTCTAACTTTCTAATTCCTTTCTTTCCCAGTTGGGACGTTCTTATGATAAGCTCTTCTTCATGCAAAAATGCTTTTCTTACTCTTACGGTATTTCCTTTCCTTCATACATATATATTTAGGACATCTGTCCTTTATTTCATCATATTCATTTCTAACCATGTGGCCAGTCTCTCTGTCTCGGGGAATGCTCATACTGGGCGTAAAAGTCAACAATCTTTTTCCTTCGGCTCTATTGTATTTGGGCGACTAAGTTGTTCATCAACTAAATTGCTTTGAAGTCACACACAAAGTTTTATCTTCTCTGTCTCTAGGCAAGATCTCAAGGGTAAACAGAGTTACCTTAAACTGAGCTACTGGTTACCGGAGTTAATGGCTTAACCTAAGTTAGTGATAGGAGTGAGGGTCGGAGACCATTTGTGATTGCTGCGGCTGGAATGCTTATCACAGCATCTGAGTTCTGGCCAGTTTTTTCATTACTATTGAGCAGAGCCAAGAGCATTTAGACAAATTATTAGAGAATTTATTTCCACAGACTCAATTTCTTTCATAGTCCTGATTTCACATCACCGGAGCAATTCGTATAGAGAGTTAAAAGAATACTAGAAGAATAATAGTTATGAAAGAATATCTAAAAGTGGAGAATGCTTTTGGCCAGCGACCACACCTTTTCTCGGGGCTTATTTCTCACATCGAGATTTTGCCTATGGACTGCATGAATGAGAATTTACATGCAGATGCCGAGAGGGCGTGGCTTTTGCTGGTATCTGCAGTTTCCTATACCAGTGGCAAAATAGGACAATACTCTTGGAATTAAGGAAAAAAAAATTACTTTCTGAGGATGAGTTTATTCTCCTCAAAATCTATTTTCAGAGGCAAATGAAAAATTATATTTCACTACTGAATATAAATAAGTAGAAAGGAGTCATTGCCAATACTCAGAGGAACCCTGTTGTTAAAAAATAATGTGAGAGCTGGGCATAGAAGAGCCTTCCTTTAATCGCAGGACCTGGAATGTTGAGACATGAGGATCACATTTTCAGGGCTAGCCTCAGCATTTTGAGGCTAGCCTCAGCAACCTAACATATCCTTTTTTTTTTGTTTTTTTGTAAAAAATTAAGTAAAGAAAGAATAAAAGAAGGTCAGGGCTGTTTATTGGAGGTATAATGCTCTTTGTTTTCAATCACCAGTACCCTCCTCTCAAAAAAATGAGATAATAATTTAATGTAAAAATAGAAGGTTATGACAGAAGGACGATAAGAAGCTAAAATATCAGATTATATAGAGGCACTTCCTGAAAATTACGTGGTAAAAGAAGAGGAAATATTAATGGAGATATTGGGCATATGATTTTATGAATAGTAATATAAATACTGAGAAGCCAAAAGAAGATGATGGCCCGTATTCAATCTGAAATCACCCATTCTAGTGAAATCAGAATGAAGGATGCTTCCTCAGTGAGTGTGAGTTGGAATTAGCAGTAGAGATTAGAGGGGTGTCAGGGCTGACAGAGACATCCTCCAGCCCTCTCTAACCAAACTCACGTAGAAATCCAGAGGAGCCACATTATCTTGTCTGACGATTCCTACTACATTGTCTTCGTCTCCTCCAGACTCCATCAGTGCACCCTGAACAAAGTCTTGGTAGGGAAATTTCTATTCCTACTTCATTAAATGACACTTTGTGTTGATTCTGAATTTCTAGATCTCTGATATCGCTGATTCACAGGATGGGAGAGAGGTTAGAGAATAAGAGAATAGGGAAGTCCAGCTATTAGTCAGTTTATAAGACCTCACTTGACCTTTTAAGTGTATTGAATAGAGATGATTTCTTCTGGTTAAAAGAAAAAGGACCATTTATGGACATGAAAATTATTTCAGCAGCCTCTCAAGCCTCTGAAACTACTCTCATATCCTAGCTTGTTTATCTGCAGAAATAAAACTCCAGTGAAACCAGGTTCTTATGTTCTGGCCTCAGTAGAAACAACTTTTGTGGGAGAAACTCAAGTCCACTTAAACCCAAGAATTTTGATAGTTACTTGCCTAATCCTGTCCTGGGCCTCCGGAAGAGTTGTAGAATATGAGCCTTAAGCTAGGATTTTTTGCTTGATTGCAATATAAACTGGTTATTTCCCATGCTTATTAGCCTTTTGACATGAGGAAATGGCTTAATTCATGATTTAACTCAACAGAATGGCAAAATAAAGATTTGGAAACCTTTCCCTTTGACTGCCCTTTCATTGTTCATTATTATCCTGCACTCGTCATTCAGCTAGAACTGTGTCCAGTGATACACTTTATATTGTTTAATTATATAGTACATGACACTTTCCACCAAAAAACATCACAGTCAAAAAATAAACAGAAAAGTAAAAGTTAGCAAGATAAAGAAGTAGAATGGACAAAAAATCCATAAAAGTTGGAGCTATAAGACTCAGTCGCAAATCTTTGATTTACCGATTACTAATTTTGTGATGTTGTTAAAACACTGACACCTTCTAATTTTGTCTTCCCATAAATGCAAAATGACATTTATGGCCATCTCTGTGGGATACTATAAAGACTAAATTAGCTAATACCTCTTAAAGTGCCCACTCATCAATAAGCTCAGAGTAGTAAATTAATAAATGTTGACTTTGATTCTCTTAGTCTCTATTCCCTTGTGAAATAGGAAAAGATTTACTAAAGGTGATAGTGTGGAAGCCAGATGCAGAAAAGGAGCCATGTTCATCTCTTCCCAGGTATAAACTAAATATTATTTAATAGGAAGAAATTTATCTGAACTGTTTCATACCATATCTTTGGCTGATTAATTTTTGTAACATTACTTATAAAATCTACTGGCAATATAATGAATAAAATAATTGAATTTACTGAACTAAAAATATTTTGTTAAAAAGGATCCTGTAAGTCCATGGTCTTATCTGGACATTTGTATGCTAATTTATTTAAGAGTTGTTACAACTTTTAATACTGAAAGAAAAAATAGCAAAAATACTTGCCCCTAAAGACATCTGAATTATAAACCAACAAATCTTTAAACAAAAGAAGCCAGCATCCTGAAAATAAGGCATAATAACTTTCTCAATAATACATATTAGGATTTCCCAAAATAGCAATTTTAACTTATTTTCTTCAGCTTCAATTATCTGTGGATTAACATAAATATATTTTTAAAAATTCTCATTACTAGATCTCTTCTACATGACTGGCTTTTAAACCATAAATCATATGTTACTACTTTATATACTGGATTATTTCTATAAATTGCTATCACACCAAGCAGAATCATAAAACTTAATTTTAGCTGCAGAGCATGTTTGTTGATAGATGAGTATGTTAATGTAGAAAATGCCTTTTTACATCCATTTAATGCATTAAAATATAATTTTTATAATCTCAATTCTATTCACCATTTCAAAGAAGAATTAAGGCCTTCATATGCACCAATCAAAATAAATGTCATGACAGAAATCATGATAAAAAGTAAAATCTTTCTTCTAATCAAGGGTGCTTATCTTTAATAAGCACTGAATACATTCAAGAAATTAAAAATCATCATAAATTTTATCTTCAAAGCATAACATAGCAGAAATTGTGCAACAAACTAAATAAAAGTCTCCTAATGAACCAATTAATATGACTGAGAAGTCTTTTGCTAAATGGAATATGCCATCTTGTGACACTACAATTCTCACAAATAAAAGTGTGTGTAGTAAAATGGCTTGTTTTATTCAGTCCCACTTTGCTCACCTGTGCGTATGTAAAAAGTATTCATCCTTTAGAGCCAAGCTCTGTATTCTAAAACCCACTAGTTTGCCGTTCCTTAGAAAAGTATTTGAATATCCTGAATATACTATTGCTACGACTTTTCCACCTCTGCATGCCACCTTTACAATTATTTACTAAATGCTTTTTACCTTGTATTAAATTTATTTCTCCAAAACTATATCCACTTATTTACATTGAAAACTTTTATAGCATGTCCTTAGAAAACTAGAGTGGCTTGTAATATAGAGCAGTAACTATCAAGTAATGGGATAAGAAAGAGAAATAGCATTATTTTATTTTGGCTAGGGATCTTGGAATAGAATACCCATATCTCTATTAAAAATCGTAAGCAGTAGATAATTCAGATTAGCAATAAATTGAAATTTTCTGTTATCATAAGAAATAAAAAACGTAGAGAAATTAATTTCTTGCTACATTTCTTAATTACACATGGATACTGGATAATTCTTTGCATATTAATTCAATAACTAGGAAAGTAGAAATTAATACACACACATATATATATACATATATATGTATGTATATATATATATATATATATATATATATATATATATATATATATAATTTTTTTTATAGTACTGGGGGTGGGAACCAGAGGCTTTCTACCTCCAGGCTATACTCCCAGACCCATTTTATAATTTATTTGGAAACAGGGTCTCACTAAGTTGCTGAGAGCCTCACTAAGTAGCTGAGGCTGGCTTCAAACCTGTGCGATCCTCCTGTCTCAGCCTCCCAAGCACAGGGATTACAAGCGTGCCTGGCTAAAAATATTTTTTAATAATAAGAACATTAAAAAATCTAAAGAGTAATGTTCTTTGTAAATGTAAGGCATTCAAAAGTATAGCAATACTCAAATGAAATATTCTATGATCAGTTTTGTGTTGATTGGAGATGAGTGAAAATTCACCTTCGGGACATTAATAAGAATGATCTCACCTATTATTTGAGACCAAGTGTCCTTTTATTTGAGCACAGTGTTCTTTAATTGAACCCTGTACTTTATATCAAGAAGTAGAATGGAAACTGGGTATGCTAGAGCATGCCTGTAATCACAGTATTTGGGAGGCTGAGACAGACAAATCAAAGGTTTGAGACCAGCCTCAGCAAAGTTAGGGAGATTCTCAGAAATTTAGGAAGATTCTGTTTCCAAATAAAAAATAAAATGGGGCTCTGGGTGGAATTGGTAGAATGTCCATTGCTTCAGCACCACAAAAAATAGTATAATAGGCTTGATTTTTCAAATTATGACCTATATGAAGATAATTTATTAATCTTGGAATTTTATTATGAGAAAATATTTTGAATTTATAAGATTTCTCCAAAATGGTAGATATATTTTAAATCTGAATTCAATGAAAAAATAAATTTGTCCCCAAAAATGAACAGCAGATTTTTACTTAAGTAAAGTTTGGAAAATATTTTTAGTATTATCATGATAATAGCCCTTGCTATAATTGATAGTGATAAAAATAATAATAGCTGATTTGGTCATTTTTGAAATCAGTGCCAAGTCATAGTAGAGGCATCATTTTATAACCTTTAATCTTCTTAATAGCATCTTCATAATTTTCATGCTTAAATTGTCTTGTACCATGGAACAGTGTTGTATGACAGTAAAAGAACAATTATCACTTGACTAATGAGGCTAATCACGACCATGTTAGATACCAATAAACAACAGCACAAAGTAAAACCACGGCATATCACACCATTATTAAAACAAGAGCAAATATATCTTTAATCATTCTTTGCTCAATGTAAGTATTTTTTCTCATTGGGATCCCATAGAAGATGTTAACAGTTGTTGCTGCAGATAAAGTAGGACACTTCTTAATCATAAGAACAACACTGCATAATTAAGGGATGACTAAATTTTTTGGTCTATACACAACTTGAGAGATGACAGAACACCATTTTCTCAAATAAGAATTGCCCCTGGCCCCATGTGGTTCTAGGTTTAGTGTGATAAGGAAGAGGTATATCCTGAAGCAAAATAATGAAGGCATCTTTTACTGTCTTAGTGCAGAACACAGTCAAAACATGATGGGACCCTGGAATGCCCTCATTGAATCAGAGTTTTCTCCCTCACTTGTGTGGCTCTGCTCTGAGCTCTGTAATATAATTTCTCTATCTGAGAATTTCAGAGTTTTCTACCTGAGAAAAGTTTAATTTACATCAAGTACTAAGACTTGGTTGTCATAAACTTGGTCCATTAAACTAACTTTATTTAGGGTATGGAAGAAAAAAATTGCTTTAATGAACAAAACAACATACAGTGTTTTCCCAATAAAACTCAAGATCTTGCTTTTGTATGGGGTCAGTGAACTTGGAAGGAGAGTTGGGAAACTGGTACTATGATACATGCACAGTCTACCAAACTAACTGGTGGCTAAGGATATAGTTATGGAAAGAGAAAGATTGTATATAATGAAAATGTTAAACTTTACTTTTGATTCAAAGAGAGATCTTTGATTCTCTAGTTCATGAAAGTTATTTATTTATTTATTTATTTATTTATTTATTTATTTATTTATTTTGCGGTACTGAGGATGGAACCCCTGGGCATTCTACCTCTGAACTATACCCCCAGCCCTATTTTTTTATTCCTTATTTTTGAAACAGGGTCCCACTGGGTTGCAAAGGGCCTCACTAAGTAGAAGCTGAGGCTGTCCTTGAACTGCGATCCTTCTGTCTCAACCTCCCAAATGCTGGAATTAAAAGCATGTACCACCACCTGGGCGAAAGTAACTGACATTTTAACACCAACAATGATATATGAGTAATACTGTTGGAATTGAAAAAATAAAACTGGGAAACACTTTTGAAGTAAGACTGTACAATTTTTGTTGTTGTTATCTTAAATGTAGAGTGTTGAAGCAAAGTAACCCAGGAGAGGGAAATAAACAAGAGGAGAGGAAAATGGCAGGACTTAGTAGTTTTTTTATTTGGCAATAAAAACTAAAAAAATAATCATGTAGTTTATTGGTCATTATTTTTCCTTTCTCTTTAGTAATGAGTAAGTGAGCTGAATAAAATTAATCCTAAAAATAAGTCTATTGCTACTAAAAATTCAGGATTAAAATTATGCTACTACTTGAGCCAGATATTTGTAATACCAGTTCTTGGGAGGCTGAGACAAGAGGATCACAGGTTTAAGACAAGCACATCTTAGTGAGACTTGCAGCAATTTAGCAGAACCTGATTAAGAATAAAAATAAAATAAAATAAAATAAAGGGGTTAAGCTTGGAGGTAGAATGCCCCGGGGTTCAATCCACAGTACTAAAATTAAAAAAAATTATGCTAGTAGTTTGAATATGGAAATGTACATCTGAAAATTTTGGCAATAGCAAACATATATACTTTAGTTTGTTCATGGAATACCTAATAAAATGAGAGATGCTTCTATTAATGAAGAAATAATTTGTGGATTGTTAATATCAGAATGTCTTACTAAATATATCTTAATTTTATATTTTATTAACTTTGAAGTATTTTCAATGTATTGCCCTTACATACTGAATTGAGAGAGATCTAATAAGAAAAATTCAGCATGAAATAAGTAAATAATACTTGTGATTGAGATACTAAAATGTAATACAAATATTCACATGTGCTTTTTCTACTCTAAAAAAGTTTTCTATCCAATTACTCTATTCAATGACTACATCAATCAATATTCTTATTGAAGACTGATAGCTGTCTTTTTTAAAATTTTAGTGTTGATAACACTCAATGTAATTCTTGAATGAAAAATTTGTTTGCTGATTAAACGAAAATGAACACTTCAGATTGTTTCTGATAGTAGCCTGATTTCCTTAGTAAAAAAGCTCAAAATATTCCCATTTAGATCACCTTTCAAGATTTTAATGCAATCCATCATTTTATACCAGTTTTGCCACCTTAAAATTAAATCTTTTTTTTTTTACTATGCTCTCTTTTAAAAACATTATAAACATAAAACTCTGGTGAGAATGTTTTGTGTTTTTTAAGAAAAATGATCCAAATAGAAGATAAAGTTTTGCATATTTGGAAAGGAATAAAATGAGAATAATAGAAAGAGAAACTCTAAGCTAATACTATTCTTTACAATGACTTTCAAATCAATAGTACCCACATTTCTGTTTGAAAAAAGAGCAAGTGCCTCTGGAATGAAAAAAAAAATTGTTTGATAAGGAAGTTTAAACGTCCATTATAAAAATGGTCACATGGTTTACTAAATTGATTATCATCTAGACAGTCTTAAAATATTGCATGATGAATAGAGACCATTGAAATAAGTAAATTGGAAATAAATATCACTATGTGGATCATGGGCCTCATGTCTTTCAGGACACAGTTACAAGTTTTATAATAAAACTAAGGATCGTGTACATCACAGCTAGTAAATCAGTCTGTGAATAATGTGAATGAGTCAGAATGATTTCAGTGCATGGTGGAATTTATAAAAGTCTATGGTACAGGAAATACAAAAAATGGAGGTGAAAGTGTTAGGATCTCCATAGTCTTTGACTGCATTTTAAACGAGATTACACAAAGCATTAACTTAAAAATTCAAAGAATAAAATATAAAAGAATAAAATATAAAAATCTCAATTTACATTTGAGAAATTAAATTTAATGACATTTTGATAAAAGTCAAAGGTGATTTATTTATATATACAAAGAAATTTGAATGCCAAATAGCCTAAGTTTTTATGCTTGACTTAGTCACTTTTATTTTTAGTTGGATGGATAATTATATGACACATGTGTATGTATTTATTTAATACACATGTATGATATATATAATGTGTAAGACAGACCACAACATATAAAATATGCTATTACTTATATATTTGTTACATATCTGTGCACTGAAATTAATAAAATATAATAAAATATAGTCGATTACAATTTTAGGATTTTGTGATAAAATTTGAGTATACATGGAATTTTAAAACACAAGCTGGGCTTGGTTGTGCACGCTTGTAATCCCAGCACTTGGGAGGCTGAGATAGGAGGATCGCACAGGTTCGAAGCCAGCCTCAGCTACTTAGTGAGGCTCTCAGCAACTTAGTGAGACCCTGTTTCCAAATAAAGTATATAAATATAAAATAAAAATTAAAAATAAAAAAATTAAGTAAAAAAATATAAAATAAAAAATACAGTATAAAAATAGGTCTGGGAGTATAGCCCGGAGGTAGAAAGGCCCCTGGGTTCCACCCTCAGTATAAAATGAAAATAAAAACAGAATTCATAATATGTATTTGATGACTCTTCCTTAAGAATCACAAGAAATTCAAGTTTCAGTTAAGAAACACAGTAGAAACGAGATAGGAAATTTATAAATGAGATGATTATATTGGTTTTCTTGCCAATCCCTGAAGAGTTCATTATTAGAGAACACATCAAAATTTTTTATGTTAAGGATTTGACCATGTGATATTAGTGGTAAGAAGATTCTGAAGAATGATTGTTTACAAATTAAGTAAAATATTTTCTAATGGAAATAAAGACATTTAATGACTCTTCCCGGTGTCTTTCAACTCCTAGTTCCTGAGTATTGTTTTCAGTGTTTGTTGTATAAATTGCATAACTAAATTTAAGTGTTTCCTATGTTGTATTAATTATTCCTAAAGACTATTGTGTTCTTATGTTGGACTTAGGGCTGTTTACCTGAATAGTTTTTAGATTTACCACTGTCTTCATGTTCCTTCCTCTTCTTCATATAGCATTTTTTGTTATAAGGCTAAGCTTTTAAATAAAGGAATTTGGAAGTGTGGTGTAAATTTTTTTACCAAAACATAAGTGAATGAATGGTTGCATCGCATGTGCCTGTGTATATGTATCCATAGAAACACATGTTGGGTTGATAGGATAAGTATAGTCCAGAGAACATAAACATATATGCATATAATATATACATATATATATATATAGTCAATGCTGAATATTTTGGTGTGAGAGAAATATTAGCTTGTGTTTTCTATAATGAACATGGTTGTTTTGTTATAGACAAAAACATTCTTATTTTTAAAAGAAAAAAAAACAACTATTTGCTAAGAGCAAAAGCCAAGAAAAATGCTATTTTAGAAAAAGCACTTCACAGACGGTACTAGGACTATTACTGTTGTTATAAATAATGTGGAACGTCTGTTAGAGAAACTTTTTGCATCTCGACTTAGTCTGATCAAATATGAAAATAGGAAGATTAATTTCATGGAGAAATTTGCTGCTGAAACCCATAAAGATATAATATGCTGGATTTAATACTGAGGTGTACAAATTGCTGATGGGCAAAAATAATTGCCTAGACTCTAAGGAACTCTGAAATTTACAGTTAGTGCAAACTTCCTTGATGAATACTTGAATGCCATGAAATGTTCAGTTATGAAGCAGCATCCTGTTTATACAGTTTGTCAGACGAGTCAGAATCAACTTCAGGGTGACATTGTTGAAATCCTCTAAAGTTAGTTTCTAGGCTGTAGAAAACTTTTCACTTAGATCTTAGACCTTCGTGCTTCAAACCTTCATGTCAAGGAAAGTGTCACGGAGTCAAACAGTAAAACCCTTAAAATATTTCATAGTCTACTGGGATGTTTGTTTGTTAAGGACAGGGATTGTGGGAGTTAATGCTGTGTTTTGGCCCATGGTCTCTTTCTTGGTAGATACTGAGGACTCTCTCCAGCCACCCCCTGGTTAGATGGGGGAGGAGAGTGGCAGGCATGAGGAGGGAGGGGGAGGGAATGGGGAGAGAATTGGGGAAAAGCTAACTGTGAGTGATGTGGGCATGTATGTCTCTACCATCTTGTATTTCATTAAGGTGCATGACTACAATGCACCAATAAAAAAATAAAAAGCTGGTGTGAGTTTTTATCATGCTCTCTGCTGGCATCTAGCAAAGCACTCTAACGTGTTGCAGCCTGAGCCCCCAAACTGACGAAAATCTGTAAAGGAGAGTTGTGTGAGCCACAAGAAACTCTTGGACAATCCAGCCACAAATTTGAGTTCGCTGGGATTCTAGGGTTGCTCCTGGGGCCTGGCTCAACCTACCGTGATGAATAAGGAAATGTTAACCAAACTGAGCGTGGTGGCCCACCCCTGTAATCTGAGTATCTGGGAGGCAGAAACAGGGAAATTACAGATTTGAGGCCAGCAGCATGTGGTAATTTACCAAGATCTTGTTTCAAAATGAAAAAAAAAAAGAAAAAAAAACACCTCTAGGGTTTAGCTCAGAGATTTGTTGCCGCTGGGTAAAGTCCCCAGTGCTCCCCCCACAAAAAGTACATAAATAAAAATAATAGGAAGAAAGATTAACCAAGATTTGCGATGTCCTTTTTGCTGTTTTTCTAAGATCATGGTGTTTTGGTTTATATAACACCTTATATAACTTTTTTATTACAAAGTTTATTTTTTTCCAACACTCAAAACCCTTATCTGATCCTTTTTTTTGTACAAAACACATAAAAGTGTACTCCATCATTACATTGTTATTTTCTTAAGGCACTGTAATAAGAAGAAAAAAACGTAGGCCTTATGCATATAGAAATTTCTATTTCCTGTATTCTAAGGTATTGAACTCATTTAACTGTGGACCTATTGTTTGGAAATACATTAAACTTAGCTCTTCATTTAGAAAAGTAAAAAGCAAATGAGGCATTGTCTAGTGAAAACAGGGTTAGACAAAAATAACTTGCTTACTGTGTATCATAAGTAGCAGGAACCTGGTGTTTGAAAATTTGGGGATGGCAAACAGAGTGAAATCAGATGAGATGTCTGAAAGACCTCAAGTGTGGCCTCCAGAGAGGGCGGCCTTGAGACTGGAAAGCAAGTGGAAGTAGCATCCTCCTGTTCTTTATCTCCCTTATTATTTATTTATATTGTGGTGCTGGGGATTGAACCCAGGGGTATTTTACCTTCGAGCTACACTCCCAGCCCTAATTTTTTTTTTCCTTTTCTGTTATTCTGAAACAGGGTCTTATGAAGTTTCAGAGGGCCTTACTAAGTAGCTGAGCCTGGCTGTGAACCTACCGTCCTCCTGTCTCAGCTTCCCAAGTATTAGGATTACAAGCCAGCACCACCACGCCCGGTTTGTATCTCCCTTGTTTCTAACCATATATTTTGTTGCCTTTCCCATTTTAACTTCATTTTATGGTGACTAATATGAGAGCACATTTAAATTACATGTATTTTCAGTTTAAAACCATGGTAAAACAGGAATGATTCCGCGTGTGTGAGTATAGATATGCTATATGTAATACATAAAATAAAAATAGAATATTTATATGTTCTATATGTAAATATTATATTGTAAATATTCTATTTATACTATATAGTATGTAAAATATAAATAGCATTATGTTATATTAGTTATCTAAAATCAGTAGAACATTTGCATAACTAAATGTTAATTATATCTGGTATACAGAGCAAGGATATTATATGTGAAAATTTCACACTTTTCAGTAGGAAACATACTATACAAAGCTATTCTTTCTTCAGTATGCATTTGACATTTATGTCTGAACAGATAGCAATCTGAGCAGGTAATGGCCATCTTTCTAGAGTTAGGACATTTATATTCAGATTATGTCTGTATCATGTGCTAGCGTTGCTTAAGTGTCTCAGTATTCTTATCTGTAAAATGAAGAGAATGATGGTACATTCCTTTAAGGGATTTTATAAGGATTAAGTTAAATAATGGTGTTAAATATACATTTTCTGGTATACTCTCAGCTTATACCAGTTTTCTTGGTATATGTTGTAATAGCAACAAATTTTATTCTCTAAAAATAAATTGTGTGGACACCCACTCTTAGAAAAGTGACTAATCTAAAATTAGGACTTATATGTATGTTAGCTACTTTATAAATACCATATGCTTTCACTTTAATAACTCATACCCCTAATACTACTTTTATAAGAATTTGCTAAATATTTCAATGTGGCTTTTTTTCTTACCTGACTTATATAGCCTAACATATCATATAACAGGAAATCCTCATCTACCTCTTATTTCTATTTTGAATAATTCTTTTTCTGTGTGTGGTACTGGGACTGAACCCAGAGGCATTCTACCTCTGAGCTACACCCTCAGCCCTATTTTTTATTCTTTTTTTTTTTGAACCTGAGTCTCATTAAGTTGCAAAGGGCTGCACTAAATAGCTGAGGCTGGCCGCAAACCTGCAATCCTCCTGTTTCAGCCTCCCAAGTACTAGGATTTCAAGTGTGCACCACCATGCACAGCTTTTATTTTGAATAATTCTCATGAAGTATCTTTATAAATATTTAAGTATGTATTTCCTAGTTAAGTAATCTAATTATACAAAGATAATTGCCTTGGTTAAGGTCTATGATGCAAATATGAGAAAACACAAGCCAATTTGACTTAGAATAAAATCAAGACAAAGAATAAATGGAAAGCCAAGAAAAAGACCTAGGTTGAGGTGAAGTTCTTTATAAGGAATGAATCGAGATACTTTTCCAAGAATCGACTCTCTTCATACTCAAACTCCATCAACATTGACTTCATCTGTGAGCTTGGCTTAGTGGCTTACAGAAGCTCCAGGCTCTGAAACAGATTGCCACAGAAACACATCATGGCACTTACGCCCTCTAGTACTCTACCCTCGCTGAATTAGTATTTGCACAGCTAAATTTGCAATCATGACTATCCTAAAGTGAATTGTGTTTTATCTTGTAGACAAATGGCCATGGCTGCTGGTATTACAAACAGCCTCTGTCTACTGAATCTGACAATCAAGATTTTCTTCCTCTTTTGTTCTACTTCAACTGATCTCCCATCTGACCAGAGCCGGAAGGCCTTTTCAACCCATTTCTGTGCTTCACAACTTGATTTTAGAATCATGTGACACTGCTCCAATTTCTGGTACGTTGTGGCCTTGACCTTTATGTTTGCAACTGAAGCGGTGTCTTCTGTTATTTTGGACAGCCATGTTCTGTATTTTGGGGGGATTTTCACTTCACTTGGTTGAATTCCATCAACAAAATTTCCTTTAGGAATATGTAGAATGGTAAATATGTATGAGGGCATTGGATTCAAATATTTCATTCATATCTATGCCCTGCTGCTCAAACTCTTCCCAAATATTTAATGTATGATTCAACCTTTAAAAGTGCTTACCTGTAATCCCTGTACTTGGGAGGCTCAGACAGGAGGATTGCAGGTTCAAGGCAAGTTTCATCACCTTCGCAAGACCCTCATCAATTTAGTGAGACCCTGTTTCAAAACAAAAAATAAGCTAGACATGGTGGTGCTTGGCTGTAATTCCAGTACTTGGGAGGCTGAGACAGGAGGATGGCAGGTCCAAGGACATCCTCAGCAACATCACAATACTCTCAACAACCTAGCAAGATCCGGTTTCAGAAACAAAAAATAAAATAGAGCTGGATTGTAGCTCAGAGGTAGAATGCCTCTGGGTTCCATCTCCAGTAACACACACACACACACACACACACACACACACACACACACACACACACATTTTATAAAATAGTTATCCATGATTATGTAGCACTTCATCCTGTTTTCAAGCAGCAATTATTAGATATGTGGCTACAAATACCATCAGGTTATCAAACCCTCTAAAATGTGTCGTTATATAATATCATATATAATATAAACTATCGTTCAAATGTGAATGGCACCTTTTGCTCACTGCTGTCAGAGCAGTATTAACTTTCATCTGACATGTTACACTGTGTGCTTGCTTTCTTGGTTTGTAATGTTATAAGTCTCAATGGAACAATATTATAGAAAGACTCTAGTTTACAGAAAATCCAAGTCCTGTTCATAAATATTTACTGATCAAAAATACTTTGATTAAATATAGACCTTTAAAGTGTCAGTTATTTGACTTTTAAAATTCATCAGTGACAGTCCACAGTATTTCCCCCAAAGCCTATTGCTATGGAACCCATCCTATACACTTTATGTAACTGTGATGAAAAATATGTTTATTCTCTCAGTGTCCATATCAGAATTTAAATTAAACATCTCAATGTGCTTTATGTAATACAGAATTAAGAACAATTTTAACTTTAAAATCTTAGTAAAAACCAATAAATATGCCTATGAATTTTTATTATGGTCAGTAAATGGTAACACAAATTTGGATATCAGGTAGTCTTTTTAAAGTAAACAGCCTTGACTACTTTTATTTTTATGACTCTGTAAACAGAACATTTTATGTTGGAGTAAACTGGTTTGCATTTTAGTTTATATTTGTTCTAATGTAAGTCATTCTGATTCTGGTTGTTTTTCCCATTTCAACTATTACTCCAGTTATGAAAGCATTTTAGTTTTATTCCTAGCTAAATGAAGAAATTCTGTATTCCCATATAAATTCTTATTGTCGAATAAAAACACAAAATAGGGATATTAAAATAAAACCCAACAAACTATAACAAGTAATAACTGGAGGTCATCATAAAGAGTTGCAGCAACAGAAAATAAAATATATTGATTCCTATTATTTTTGCTGTCATTGTATGAATAATGACAAGAGGAACAATATGAACCATACGAGTGCATCGTGTGGCAGGAGGCCAGGGTGGGGTCCAGAGGGAAACACAGCACGTCCTGTGGCATCTATGTTTCTATCAGTTCGACTCTCACTGTGATGTATAATTACAGCATGCCAATAGAAGTGTACCACAAAAAAGAATTAGGTTAATTATGTTTTCATCTGCAAACTGAAAGATTAAAAAATGTTCCACCCAAGTATTTTTGCAAATGATAATGGAAAACAATATAGAACACCTATGGTATTAAGCCTTACAATAATAAGCCTTATTCATAAATCTGCATCAATTAAATCCATATCCTTCTTTTAGAAGATTGTCCTTTTAAGTTTCTCCTTTGTCCTGTGAGTTGAGTTCACATGCATACAGTAATATAAATTAGAATGTAGTATTTGAATCACAGAATATCAGTTAACATAACTTCACAACAATCAGTTTTATCCATTGATATAAAATTCTATCTTTCTTTCATCATGTGTGATTTTGTCTTAGGCTTACGCAAATGGCACAGGCTGTAAAAAATTTATTCAACTTTCATGGACCTTTGTATCATTTAGACAGTCTATTATTTTTAACTACAGTCAGATATTATGTTTAAATCTAAAGGTAGATTTTTTTATTTATTTTTGAGCTCTCCTGATTAGTTCATTACAAATTGTGCTCAGATGCTATTTTTACTCATTTTTAATTTAATTTTATTTTTATGGTACTACAGGTCAAACCCAGAGGCATTGTACCTCTGAGCTACACTCTCAAGCCTGTTTTGAAACAGGGCCTTGCTCGGTTGCTGAGAGTCTTGCTATATTGCTGAAGTTGTCCTTGAATCTGCAATCCTCCTGTTGCAGCTTCCAAAGTACAGGGATTTCACGTGTGCACCACCATGTTCAGCGATAGGCTATTTTTAGATTACTGAAATTTTTTCTCTTCTTTGCTTTACTTGTTCATTATTATAGCAAGAAATAAAAATTATTAATGTATCAATTTTCTAGAGCAATAATACCTATGACCAAGATCTGAGGATACCTAAACAATTACATGCAAATATTTATATAGGAGATACTCAAAGGTTTGATTCCCATCTTTTGCTTTCAAAATATGGATCCTAAGGAACTGAAATTCTATAAATTAATTACAGAATGGGTTATTTGAAGAGTTTGCATGCCCTGTATTCCTGATAGAAATGGAGGCCAGATATAATGTTGTCTATATTTTTTTCTTGCAGGCCTATGTCATCTCACATATTCATTTTCATAGATAACCATTAGAACTCCAAATGTTCTGAGAAGTGCACTGACTTTGTGGTTCAAGGTACTTACGTTGACATGACAACGAGTCTCAATTACCTTATTTTCCATAGTCACTAACATTATCGCTGTATCGCAATAAAACTAGAATTGTTGATGGTTGAGAAAAGGGCAATAAAAATAAAACCAAAAGGTCATGGTAAGGCTAGAAATAATGAATTAAAATGAAAGTATATGATCCTGGCATTCATATAAAATAAAATCAACCATGAAAATTCACAAGAGGCTCAAGGCTATGCACAAAGTATAATAGAGCAAAGCCATCCGTAAATGAATCCCCAAGGAGACCATGCAGAGTACACTCAATGAAAGACAAAATACAAAATACTTGTATTTGTTGAAGTTATTTAAATTGATTGAAGCAGCAAGCGCTATTTGGCATATATTTAGTCACTTCAGGGTACTGATATGTTATTAGTATTCAGTCCTTATACCAGTGGGCACATTTGTACAAAAATTTTCTTTCTTTTTTTTCTGGCAATGTGAGTACAGTATTGTTTTAACATGCACACATTTCTCTATAGGCCTAATGAATGTATTTGCCTGCTGGCAGGTGGATGCAAGTATTGTTAGATTGAGTATGTGATTGATTGTTTCTTTTTCAAAAATGTAAATTGAATGTTTTTCGAAGCTCACCTTGTGAGCATGCTAAGAAGCTAGGGTTATGTGATTCAACTCTTTTGTAAAGATAAAGCAAAATAAACCTTATTCCTCACCAGAATATAATTTTGCCATTCGAGCTTTAAAATTGGCCTTTGGGAATGTACTACATTTTATATAACTATGAGGTTTAATGCATATTTTATAAAAAAAAGTCACATTAATGTTATATTTTGGAGCACCAGAGAATAAATTTTCTTATTCATCAAATCCTAATTGAATACCTATGTTTATGCCATTACTACCCTAATGCCATCAGAATCACTGTAGACATAGCAGTGAACAAGATGTATACACCCCTTTATTCTTGTGCTTACATTCTAATGGAGATTAGAGATAAACAGTAAGTTAAAGTGAGAATTGACATAAAATATATCAGATTATAATAAGTGCCGTGGTGAAAACCAAAGCAAGTAAAGGAAATGGGTGTCGAGAGATGGCCATATTTGTGAATGAAACAATGTGATGTCTGGCATTTGAGAATCAACTGTGGTCCAGTGCAGAGAATGGAGAAGGACAGAGGTGAAATTAAGCAGATGCTGATTCAATAAACTGCGCACCTAACTAATATGCGCATGGATTTCATAATACTGTGCTCTCTGCTTTTGTAAAGGTTAGAAAGTATTCGGATCAAGTAAATATAACAGGACCCACAAAAAATTTCTTCTCTGCGGATAATGTTAGAGTCAAGATCTGAACTGAAAGAGATCAAAGACCCTGGTGAAGGAGGAGCACTTTCAACCTATTGAATTTGTTGCATAACTGGTAGGTCCTGGAAATAGCAAGCCTATGGACATTGCTAAAGTGAAATGAGAGAAGTTGAGACTAGGCAAAGACACCAGAAAATAAATCAGGGAGCCAGACCATGTAGGGCACTATAAGTAAGAATTTCACTACGAGTGAGACAGGAAGCCATTGGTGAGTTTCAACAGAGAATAATGTAATTTAACTTGTATTTTAAAAGCATCATAGGAACTGCGATGTTCAGACTACATTAGAGACAAGTATGGAAGGAGGTCAGACCAGTTAATTAGCTATTTCAGCATGCAAAAATAGTGGCAGGGCCCAAAGTGATATCAATGGATGTAGTGGGAAGAGATGAGATCCTGGATTTTTTTCCTTGCAGGTAGCATCAACAGAGTTTTCCAAAGAATGATATGTAGAATGTGATTTATGAGAGAAATGGATGATTCCCGAGGATGGGTCTCTGTCAAGGGAAGGGGGAACTTTTTTATTACCTGAGACCAGAAGGACCACAGGATGACTAAATGAGGGGCACATTTTATCTTGGTGTCAAGAAATGAATGGAAAGGTTTATAATGTTTTGAAATAGGCAAGGCAGCTATTCCAGTCTCTTTTGACTTCTGCACATAGAAATCAGAGCTAGAGAAATGAGTCTTACTCCAAGTATGCAGGGCTTTCCCTTGAAAAACAGTTTGAGAAAGCAATGTTTATATTTCCTAATAGCACACTCATAAGGTTCAAACAATTCTAGCTCTGAATTATCTTAACTTTAGCACTAGAAACTTATAAATTTTGCCAGTGACCTGCCACACCAATAGCATATGAATGGTAGTTAATGATCACAGTCCATGACATTACATATATTTCTTAAATTGCAAAAACTACATTAGAAATAACTATATAAAATCTATAGAAATAACTATTACATGGTCATTAATTTTGCACATGCCTCATTAAATTCTCACAAATTTAAAAGAATTAGTTTCTTTAGCATAGAAATAATTTATTTTTCAATATTTTTTTTACAAAGTGCTTTTATGTGTAACATATTTTGATGCTGACAACATAGGACCTCTGTGAAGACACTGTTTCTTCTAGAAACAAATCTGCACACTGTTTCTTCTAGAAACAAATCTGCACACTTATGGCCAATTGATTTTTGACAAAGTGACCAAAAACATGCACTGGAAAAAACATAGTCTCTTCAACAAATGGTGTTAGAAAAACTGGTTAGCCATATTCCGAAAAATAGAAATAAACCCCACTTTCCCACCCTGCACAAGACTCAATTCAAGATGGATCAAAGACTTGAAAATCAGTCCAGAGACCTTGAGGCTCCTTGCAAAGGGCATAGGTCCAACACTGCAACACACAGGCACAGGTAAAAACTTTCTCAACAAGACCCTAAAGGCACAAGAAACCTAAAGGCAGATCAATACGTGGAATTGCATTCAACTGAAGAGCTTCTGTACATCAAAGAAAACTAACAAAAAACTCACAGAGAGCTGACCGAATGGGAGAAGATTTTTGCCAATTATTTCTCTGATAGAGGTCTAATATCTATAATATACAGACTCACGAAACCCACTGCTAAGAAAACAAATAACCCAATTAAAAATGGGCAAGTGAACTAAATAGACACTTAACAAAAGAAGAAATTTAAATGGACAGTAAATGCATGAAAAAATGCTCAACATCCTTTGCATCAGACAGATGCAAATCAAAACTATCCTGAGATTTCACCTAGCTCCAACTAGAATGGCAGTCTTTGAAAATACAAACAACAAATGCTGATGAGGATGTGGAGAAGCAGGAACTCTAATACATTGTTGGTGGGATTGAAAATTAGTGCAACCACTTTGGAAAACAGTATGGAAGGATCTTCAGAAGAATGGGAATGAACCTACCATATGATCCAGTAATACCACTTCTGGGCATCTACCCAAAAGAGTGGACAAACCAAAATACCAAACTAATGCATGTGTATCTATGTTCATAACTGCAAAATTCACAATCACCAAACTATGGAACCAGCCAAGATGTCCATCAACAGATGAATAATTACAAAAATATGTGATTGTATACAATGGGATTTTACTCAGCCTTAAAGAAGAAAATTACATCATTTACAGGGAAATGGATAGAACTGGAGAACATTATGCTAAGTGAGATTAGTCAACCACAAAAAATAAGAAATCAGATGCTCTCCCTAATATGCAGAAGCTAGAGAGAAAAAGGTTCATAGGAGGAACTCTATAGGAAGGAAGAGAAACCATACATGAGTAAATAAGGAGGCCTAGGGTAATGGAAAGTATGAAAATTCCCTAATGTACATGATGTACATTCATAAACATATCAAAGTGAATCGGTAAGCCAAACATGAGAAGGGGGGAGGGAATGGGGTAGTAATGGGGAAAGGGCTAAACTAATGATCTGTGCATGGATGCCTCTACCATCTTGTACCCTATTAAGATGTATGACTACAATCAATGCACCAATGAAAAATTAAAAGACATGAAATTTAGACAGGCATGGTGACACATGCCCTGTAATCCCAGGACTTGGGAGGCTGAGATAGTAAGATCACAGAACATGTTCAAGGGCAGCTTCAGCAGCTTAACAAGATCCTGTTTCAAAATAAAATTAATAAAAAGGGTTTAGATATAGCTCTGAGGTAGAATGCCTCTAGGTTCAGTACTCAGTAACTTAAAGTTAAGAGATTATCCATTTTGCCCACATCTAGAATTAGCTTGCACACAACTGAAAGTTCAATGTGGAGTATATGTATACACATATATGTATTTATCTACACACACACACACACACACACACACACACACACACACATATATATATACATATATATATGCCCATATATGTGCATATATATGCATATATATACATATACATATATATGGATAATACCCAGCAGACATGAATCCATCTAAAAGATTGGGCTTCTCCATAGTCTGATAACTTCTGGGATACTGGATGTGCTTCATAGGTGCATATATACACACAGATACAGATAAACTTGTACATTCCAGTTATTTACCACTGCATTAAAAGCTAGTCCAAAGCTTAGCAATGTTAAAATTTTTGCATTATATCCATGTATTCTGGCTTCATATATTCATACCTTTACTCCATGATGAATGGGATCATAGATTGCAAGTTTCAGTTTGCTGGGATGACATGAACAGTCAGAGGACAGAGCAATCTCAAGACTTAGTAACAAGTCTGTTCCTGCTATGGACTGACTTGAAAACTGGGTTCACTTGAGCCTCAGGTCTGAGCTCACCACCTCTCCTTATAGACTGGGCTCCCAACTTGATAACTGCTCCAGTATTGGATTACTTACACAGAAATTCAGGGGTAAAATGAATTTTTTTTCAGTAAACAAGACCTTTCATGGCCTAGCCTTAGAAGTCACATCCTCTTGCTTATGCTGTGCACTGTCAAAGCAGTCACCAGATTCAAGAAGAGGCAAAGCAGACTTTTCTTCTCAAAGGAGAATATCAATTTATGATCATGGTTTGAAACTACCACAGGGCTCAAATGTTTAGAATTTAGGTCTTATCAAAAACCATAAATACTTTCTCAAAACTACATTCACTAAAGCTGAATCCATATGATATGTTCTAAAGATAATATTTTGGGGGATTTGGGGTTTTAACTTTCTGAAAATAATATGGAGGGAGTTTTTTCCAACATCCTCTCACAGTGATGCACAAGGAAAGTCCCTGTTCTCTGTGGGTTACCTGCCTTAGAAAAACAAACAAACAAACAAACAAACAAACAAACAAACCCAAGAGAACAAATAGATTTGAGACTGTAGTATATTGAAAAAAGAGTTGCAGTAGAGAGTTACCATTATACTCTTGGTGCTGAAATCTGGTTCATGGAATCCTTTTGCATTTCTATCCAAATGTAAGATACAATGCCAACTCAAATGAAAGACCCTGAAGCTATTGGACAAAATAATACTATTTCTTTACAGAGTAGCTGCTCTTGACCAGGAAGGCTATTGACCCCTGTCCCTCTAGGCAGTATTTGGAAACCTGTGGTATTATTGGCTGTCACAGTTGCTGGTCAGGATGGAGTTGCCATGAATTCTAAACATCTTGAAATGAAGCCAGTTCCTCACAGCAAACAATTGTTCCAACTGAAATTTCAGTATTAGCTCTAGTTGATCAATAGTGATAGAAAGGCCTATCTAGAATATATTGATATATGCATTCTATACTAGGTAACCAATATATCTATACCCATCGCTACATTCATTGAATAAAAATGACATTCATTCTCACTACCAATCCCCTTTAAAAGAAATGTCACAATTGAAAACAATGGTTTTTGTTGTACTGGGTATGGAACCCAGGGGCATTCTGCCTCTGAGCTACACCCCCAGTCCTAGTTTTTATTCTTTGTTTTGAAACAGGGTCTCACTGAGCTGCAAAGGGTGTCACTAAGTAGCTGAGCTATCTGCAAACCGCCATCCTCCTGTCTCAGCTTCCCAAATGCTGGCATTACAAGCATGCGCCACCATACCTGGCTTGAAAACCATTTTTAAACAGTTCTAAAGGCTTTAGATTTTCGAATATATCTAATGTGTATGTATCTATCTATCTATCTATATACGTACATATACATGTATACATATGTATATTCATATATTATATAGATATATACATATATGTATTGTTACATATATATGAAACAGGGATATATGTATGTATGTATATTTATGAATACATATATATTCCTATTAAAATTATTTTAAGTTCCAGATAATACACTGCAACTTATATTGCTATAAAATCTAGATCATATTGCTGATTTTCTAAAGAAAAGATGAGAAGAGATGAGTGTCAGTTATAGTTAAGTGTGGTAATGGTTACTCTGCATTTGATCTTTAAAAAGTCTACAGAAGTACTGAGAGCTTGCAACCTGGTCTGGGCTTGAGGAAATTAGAATTCTTTCTGGAGAATGAAAGAAACAAGTCTTGAGATAGAAAAATTAGAATACATGAACATGAAAAAGGAAACAGAGCAGCTCTGATCAGATGATCTGGACCCTGTTCCCCACTGTTGGAGCTTAAAGGATATGATAAGTGCTGAAATGAAGTGTCAATGAAGAAGCATTTGCAGGGCCTGATGGTGAAGATGGTAAGCGGGAAAATGATATGTATCTTTTGACTTTAAGAAAGTCACTCTCTCTTGGCAGCAGAGATAAAGATCTAAGTGAAAACAAGCTAGAAGGAGGGACCCAGTGAATCCAGGGGAGAGAGATGATGGCATGAACTAGATAGTAGCTCTAAAGAAGGCAGGACATTGAAGAAATCAAAGGTTAATGGAATATAGAGGGGATGGAGAGGAACCAGCCATCAGAATCATGTAAAATGTAGTGGAAAGGAAAGGAATTGAAGTGGAAATATAAGAAGAAAATCAGGTATTTTTGTAAGAACTGGCAGGGGGAAGAGCATTAAACACTGAGTTCACTGAAACATGTCAATAGCCTATTGAGTGTGTTAATGTCCAGCAAGGAGAGATCAGTCTGCAGATAAAGAAGTAGCGATTTCTTGCCAAATTTTTAATCTGGAGATTTAAAAAATACTTTACAAATATGGTGATATAATTTAGACAACTTTTTGTGTATTTTTTTAAAGAAGGAAGCCAAGTGCTGTTGGTGTTAAATTGTTTATCTAAATTATAGTCTTAATCAAAACTAATTAGAGACCCTTTTAGCTTTAAATCTCAAAAGGAGACCAGTCATAAAGATCGTCTCCAGATAGAATATCTATGTTTATTTATCTATTTGTGATTAATTTTTATTTACAAAAGTAATTGTATCTCTATTTTTTGTGAAAAATCAGAACTTAATAGCACGGCAGGATCGATATGTTAAGATGTTGTATGGTTTCTTTTTCTTTCTTTTTTTTTTTTTGGTGGTACTGGGGTTCCTGGAAGCCTTTCTTCTACCTTCGGGCTACACCCCCAGACCTATTTTTATTTTTATTTTTATTTTGAAACAGGGTCTCCTAAGCCACCTGCGCGATCCTCCTGTCTCTGCCTCCCAAGCGCCGGGGATTACAAGCGTGCGCCACCACGCCCGGCCTTCTTTTCCTTTTAAAGATATACTTTATTGGTGCATTGTAGTCTCATGCATAATGTAGTTTACTGATAGGGTTCTACATGCACACAACACTTGGTTAGCTTCTCCCTACTTCCCTCCCCATTCCTGTCCTTTCTCCATACATAATATTGAGATTGGCATTGATAATTTCACATATGTGTATAATGTCAACTGAAGTGTTCCCTTCATTAATTCCCCCTACCCTCTCCTCCCCTAAACCCTGTCCATTGCTTCTCTGATATTTTTCATGCAGTGTCCATTGTTACAGCCTGAATTAAAATCCAGTTCAAAAACTGTACATAATCACCAGCACTTTTCTAATTATACACTTGGCTCAAAAAATAAGACTTTCATATTTTTGGCAGGAGACTGTGAAATTAAGCTAATGAGAAAGAGTTAACATGGAGAACATGTATTGTGGCCAGAGTAAATAATTAATAATTGAGAAGGAAAGTGAAAGGTACCAAGAGAACAGCCCAGTAGGATATGCCTCTGTCATGAGGAAATGAGTAATTAAACTAATAAGATAATTTGTCCTCTTCATCATTTCCTATGGCCCCATAAATTATTACAATGTGATTTTACTAAGACTTGAGCAATATGTTTTTGTGACTAAAATAACTGATTATTTTAAAAATCACAACTTCTGGCTGTTTGAGACATTAATGTCAAGGTAATAATTATACAAGAGCCAAATTCCTCATCTATATCTGCAGAAAGATTCATGTAGAATTTATAAGAATGGAAAAAGAGAATGTCTTTGCATTTTAAAGCTTGTTTTTAATAAATGTATACAACATTCAGGACAAAGCTATAGACTATCTTTTAACAATAATTTCAAAGTATAGAAATTATTAGTTTAGTTACATGTTTCTAAACTCACTCATTTACTGTATATTTATTCATAGAGTCAGCTGTAGGCACATATTTCAGTTACTCTTGTTAAGGGTGCAGCAGTGAACAATACACATGTGTTTTTCATAACGTATAGTCTCTTGGGGGAAAGACTGTGAGAACTTGAAAACATCCTTCAATATAACTCATAGGTATTTCAAAAAATCGCATTGGGTTAAAATATATTTAAAATTCTATGCTGTAATAAAATTATATTAAGATTAAAATATTTATAATCATATATTTATTAAAATTAATAAAAACACAAAGGCTCAATCCATATGTATATATATGTATATATGTATACATACACATATATGTGTGTGTATATATATATACATGTACATACATATACAAAATAAAAAATCTTCATTGCAAAGAACTGATAATTCAAATCATAAAGATTATAGAATAATATACCTAAAATATATTAGGAAATAAAAAACATCATAAATTAAAAACAGAATTTAAACAGAATTAAAAACAGAAATTAAATATAACATAAAGAATAATTAAAATGGATTCCATATATAAAAGAGAAAATAATTGAAAAGTTTTATAAATAATGAAAAGAAAAGAGTTTGAGAAAATTCTTATGAATATAAGGAGTTTCAACTTACTTTATAAATATTTTTCTTGTATTTTAAATGATTTATTGTTTTGTCTCAAGAAAACATATATTTAAAAAGTTACATTCTTTGGTAAATAATAATGTTTAAAATAGGATGTGAGTTTAATTTTAAAACTGATTGGAAAGTTAATATAATGTTAGTGACATCTCAGTAAATCTTATGTCCCTTTTACCTATACAAAAAAAGTGTTGTTCTTATTTTCTTAGAAGTTAATTTTGGCCAAGCTTGGTAGTACACACCTGTAATCCCAGTATTTTAAAGGCTGAGACAGAAAAATTGCAGGTTTGTGTCCAGTATGAGAGAGGAAGAAAGAAAGAAAGGGAGACAAAGAGAAGGAGAGAATAAACAGGATGATGATTTTGTTTGGTGAAAATAATTGAGAATAACCTTCTAAGTGTTACAGATTTCCAAATTTTAAAACTTCAAACTTGTAATGATTTATTCCTTCTCAATTTATTTAATATTGATTAGTTCTTCAGTAAAGTTTCTGTCATCTTTCTGAGAACAAATTATCCAGAGATTCTATGACAAAAGGCAACATTTTTAAACTATAAGCATCTGGGAACAAATTCTCCCTTATTTGAGGTTACATTAATCTAATTTCATTTTACATTAAATTAATAGATTCTGCTTTCTCAGTTATTTGAACCCTGCCTATAAGCTAAGTGTCAAAAGGGATTTGAGTTTTAAAAAGAAAGAAACTAATTTTGTTATTCATTCACTTAAACATTTATAAGAGCTGATGGAAAGAAGCTACTTTTTATTGGGAGAAATTTTAATTAAATTATTATTTTTAAAAAGAGATGTTCAAAAGAAAAATAGAGAAAAATAAAGGAATAAAATAAAGACAGAAGCTTGCAATTGAATGAGTCAATCAAATATAATTTCCTACTGAATTATCCTTTATATCATACCATTTCAGAACATGAGTTGGTTTTGAAAAACATTTTTACCAGTCATTACTTTTTCGCTTGTTATTCTTTCTGTACAACAGATATGAGTTCTTGAAATACTGATACTGTTTTCTGAATATATAAACATATATTAATAAAAATAGAGAGGCAAGATTTAGCTTTCTTCCTGTGACTTTTAATAATTCCAAATGACTTGATGAAACCCAAATGTAGCAACTCAGCTGAGTCCTCACTGTAATATGTATGTAAATATTCTTTGCATTCAATTTGCGAAAGGATCAGAAACGGAAGCAACCAGAAATTGAATATTCTCTTCCCCGAGGAATCTCTTGGAATAAACAAGGCAGCCGAGGAACATTTGTAAACATGTCAGAAACCCAGTGACCTGGGTGCCCTGCCTCGCAAATGGCTGGATGAAAAACAAGTTGAGTCTATTGCAGCATGATATGTGATAATATCAGCCATCATCCTATGACCAGAGCTGCATATTTATATAATTACAATTTTAAAAAATTGAATAGCATGTTTTTGACCATTTCCAATGCACATGTGTCTTCAGCATCTAAAATCCATGAGATGTTCTGGTAAATTATATCCATTTTTAACCTGTTACTATCATCCAGAAAGAGAATTAACTGTTCTTTAAGACAAAGGAAAAAAACAAGAGGATGTTTGCTGCCATCCAAGGCTGGGAGAACTGGACTCTTCTGGGGGTGGGATAGTGGCAAATCCTTTCCGTGGTGAAATCCGTAGCCACATTATTAAAATGCTTATTACTTTTGGCTCATACATTTCAAATCTAGTACTTTATTATTAAAAAGGTCAGTCTTATACACTCTCCTCTTTTGTACAGAATTCTCATAATACTATTATTTATTTTTTAAAAATGTTAAAAACGAGTTTGAGTAAATACATTCACATGTTGAGAATTTTCAGCCACAAACATATTGATTGTAGATTAATATTTCATAATATACAATAAAATTTAATTAAATCATAATACAATTTAAAAATATATAGCAAAGGTAATTAATATAATTATAGTAATTGTAGTACAGTATAATATTTAATAGCAAAGAAAATATGCAGGGCTTGTTGATAAACTGTTAAATGTGAAGATAATCACAAAATATTATTTACTATGCATCAGTATAAGTAGAGATATGTTTATGTGTCATGCAAATCAGAATAAAGTGAGATGATGATGGAGAAAAATGCTTATGTAATGTTCATCACAAAAATAATGATAGTGCTTGTTTTGCTTGTCACAGATCTTTTTAGTTTTATTCCTTTTTTACTGTCCAATTATTCTACTATTAACTGGTTAAAAGTCAGACTAATATATCTTCTTTTGTATGAGGGACAAAAATACTACACCATAAATAAATTTTGAAACAGAAATTACCAGAATAACTTTTTAGCTTCACTATGAATACTTAAACGGGACAGGAATTTGTGTCAAATTCTACAAACCAATTCTAAGCTCGATTTCTTAATATTTATATATATTAGTATTATATATATTTATATATATATATTATAATATTAACAACATTTTTCTGTTAAGAATGCACAGGGTACACTACATAGAAGAGAACTGGATAAAATGTATTGATTACAGAGCAATGCATGAATAAATAAATAAATAAATAAATAAATAAGTAAATAAATACAGCCTGGAGGTCAGATCAAGTATTTGAAACAAAAAAGTTTAACTTGATTTTATAAATTTATCTCTGGACTAACCACTGCATTTTCTGATGATCTCAATAACCTCTGCTATTTCACACTCATAAGTCAGAAGAACATGAGTAATTCTATTTTGGCTTTTGACACTTAGAACACTATGTTGTATTCATGTAACAATTATTGATGTACAATTTTAAAATGTATAATTTTAAAATTAAAAATGACGTACAAAATTATAACAAGTACTTAAAGGTTTATATTTATATATTTGTTCTAAGGATCATGCATATTTTTTTTTTTGCAGTACTGGGGATGGAACCCAGAAGCATTTTACCTCCAAGTGACACCCCTAGCCCTATTCTTTAGTCTTTATTTTTGAAACAGGTCTCACTGAATCACAGAGGACCTCATTAAGTAGCTCAGGCTGTCTGCGAACCACGAACTTCCTGTCTCAGCCTCCCAAATGCTGGAATCACAAGAGTGTGCCACCATGACCAGCTAGGTATATGCTTTAAAAATATTGAAAACCCTGACTAAATGCAGTATGTCATTCTGAATTGGATCCTAGAACAGAAAGGGGATATTAATGAGCATGGCAGCAGGAAGCAGAGACAGGGAGAGCACAAGGTTCCCTTCCACATCATGGAGGCCAGAAGAAAGAGTGAGGAGAGAAGGAACCATATATAACTCCCAGGGCTGAAGCCCAGAGGCCCACCTCCTGCAACCACACACTACCAGCCCAGCCCACCAGCCAGCTCGGTCCATCAAAATGGGTTCAACCACTGCTAACAGCTCTCATGACTTAATTCTACAAATCTTGAATATTAGCAAATTAGATTTTTAAGGGACATTCTATATTTAACTATAAAATTACTTTTTAATAAATTTATAATTATTTATTTAGATTTTTGTTAAATTAACCCTACATAAATGAACAGATCATGCTGCTTCTAATACACATTATCATATGATTTTATTTCCCTATACATTTTAAAACTTTGTCTTTACTTAGTATTTAATTGTCATACTTTTCTGGTTGTGGCAAAATGTATATTATTTTAACATTGGACACTTTAACCATTTTAAGTGTACAATTTGATGATATTAATTACTTTTGCTTTGTGATACAACCACTACTATTATCTATCTCCAGAGCTTTTCTATCATCCCAAACTGAAATTCTATCCCCATTAATAAATCTGGGTGTAATTTAATCTCAAGGAGTATAGAACCTCTGTCTAACCTTTTACCTAGATAGGTACTTAAAATGTTTTTATAATATTTCTTTATAGCAACTTGGAAGACTCTATTAAATAATGATATGAAAATATTTAGAATTCTGGTTCTAAGCAAACAAAAGAGTTTATCTTTTGTAGAAATAATAAAATAAAAACTATTGTCATTTTCCAAATAAAATGATTATTCTATACTAAGAGATTATAAAAAATTCATATGGTGTGGCCGGGCGTGGTGGCACACGCTTGTAATCCCCGGCGGAGACAGGAGGATCGCGCTAGTTTGGAGCCAGCCTCGCTGGCTTAAGAGACCCTGATTCCAAATAAATAAATGTAAAATAGGTCTGGGAGTGTAGCCCGGAGGTAGAAGGGCTTCCAGGAATCCCAGTACCACCACCACCAAAAAAAAAAAAAAAAATATATATATATATATTTATATATATATAATTTTATATATATAATTATATATATAATTATATATATATATATATATATATATATATATATATATATATATTGACTATCGTGCTTACTCTAAGCCTGTCATATTTAGGGGGTTTTCCCCTTTCTTTTGTCATGTATATAAGTAATTTATTTTATAATTGGAAAATCTTGATGCCATTTGTTGGAACTGCCACAAATTAATTAGAGATTTAGGAGCCTATTAAATACTCTAAATTTTAGGGTTTTTTTACATAAAAATAGAACTCAATTTCTAATATATTTTCAACTGTAAAACTTCATATAAATGACTCACTTCCTATTAGTTTTTTTTCAATAATTTTTATTTTTTATGTAATAACTTTAAATGTTCTGGGAGGTTTTTTTTTTTTTTTTTTTTTTTTTGGTGGTAGTGGGGATGGAACCTTTCTACGTCCGGGATACACTCCCAGACCTATTTTATATTTTATTTGGAAACAGGGTCTCTTAAGCCAGCAAGGCTGGCTTCAAACCTGCATGATCCTCCTCCTGTCTCCCCCTCCCAAGCGCAGGGATTACAAGCGTGCGCCACCATGCCCGGCATTCTGGGAGTTTTAAAATATATTTTCAAAACTTTCTACAATCCTCCCCCTCAAAAGGTGGGATCAAATTTCTTTTTACTTAAAAATGAATTGACCTTAATGATTCACTTCTAGCAAAAAAGATGTGGTAGAAACTTCACAAAATGACATCTCAGTCTGGAGCATAAGAGGAAAAAATCTCTACCTGATCCCTATGGGCCACTCGCCTTAGAAGCCAGCCACCATGTTGTGAGGGAGCTAAACAGCCAGGTGGAAAAGGTACTTGAAGGTGTTTTGGTCTTGTTTCTAGCCCAAGCTTTGACCCCAGCCAAGGGTAACCACCAACTTCCACATACAAAAGTAAAAGACCCTTCATTAGACTCTAGCCCCTACTTGAGACCAATGGAGTAGAGAGACACTGACTCTTCTGAGCCTTGCCCAGGTTGCAGATTCTTAAGCAAAGTATATAGTGCTTTAAGCTATTGATTATTTTTCCATTAATTAATAAGTAAAACTGAGTAATAATTACGTTACATTCTCATGCTCTTATATTGCTCTTGTGCAAAAAATAGAGTGAAAATGGAAGGACATAAGATATAGAAAAGAAAAAAGTGATAAACGGAGGAGGAAATATTCACATCATGTTAAAGCTAAGGGGCAATGTGGATTCAATATGGCAGAAGACAACTACTGATTATAGAGTAGCAGCTCAGTCTACTGTCTCGGTAAAAATGAACAGGCCACGTTGAAAGAGGAGCTTTTGACTTCTGTTCTGGTCTGCATAGAGTTTTCAAGGGTTCATGGATTGGAAGCTTGATTTCTAGTGTGGTGATGTGGAAAGTTAGTGTGGAGGTAGAGCCTAGTGTGTATGTGTGGGGTGGATCACTGTGGGTGTTGTACTCAGAAGGGATTAAGTAATTATTGTGGGACCCAAGTTAGATCCCATGAGAGTCAATTGTAAAAAAAAAAAAAAAAAAAAAAAAAAAAGCTTGTTCCCTCCTATCTCTGACTTCCTTCCAGTCTTGCTGGATATTGTCTCCCTTACATATACTCCTGATATGATGTCCACCAAATGATTCAGATAAAGGGGCCATCACCAAATACCAAAAAAATAGAGTTACCTGATCACTGACTTAAGACCCCAAAATTGTGAGCTGAAGAAACCTCTTTTCTTTATAACTTACTTGCCCTCTGATATCTAATGATAACAATGGAAAATAGGTGAATACACTCTTGTATTCAAATATAAGAACTAAAAATTAAGACAAATCTTTTCTTGAAAAATATTTTATTCCATTTTCTTAATAGCTTATAGAAACTGAGTTTTTTGATAGAAGTCAATAATAAAATTGAATTAGATTAGATGAGTAACAAGTCCTCAGACATAGAAATAAGTCATAAGCCACCAAAGAACTTACATTTCAAAACTAAAAGTTTCATCAAATTTATAACATAACTACTTTGCACATGTAAAGGTATCTCCTAATTATAATGGATTGCTTTTAAAGGAGATTTTATGATTAAAAAGAAGCTAATTTTAGTTAAAAGTCTAAATAATTCAAGTAGCTCCTAGGTTGATAGTTGTATTAATCTTTATCTGGGCCATTAATAAGAGGGAAAACTCACGTCAGAGACTGTTATATTTTGGTTGTAAAAGGTGCTAAATTTGCCTCTCAATTATTGGCATAATAATTTCTTTTAAGTAACACATTTAATATCCATACATGTTTTGTTAACATATAAAAATATCCATAGCTTGGTTCAAAGTATGAAGTAGTATATATGACATAATACTGCTGACCTTTTAAAGTTTATATTCTAGCATAGTAGAGGCAGTGAATAAGCAAATAAATCTAATAATGAAGGCAATAAAAGATATCAAACAGGGTAACTGGTCAGAGACTAAGGAGTGGGGATTTCAGATGTACACAAAAACTGAATGCGAAAGAAGCAAGCTTTGAAAAGGACCAGAGAGCTATTGTTCCAAGCAAAAGGAGCACTGTATGAAGAAACAGATCCCTCATTCATGAACTTAAAGGGCTTTGTGTGGTGGTGCATGCCTGTAGTTCTACCACAGGGGAGGCTGAGACAGAAGAATTTCAAGTTCAAAGTCAGCCTCTGAAACTTAATGAGACTCTGTTTCAAAATAAAAATAAAACAGGGCTTGGGGTTATAGCTCAAAGGTAGAATACCCCTGGGCTGAATCCTCAATACCAAAATAAATAAGATAAAATAAATAAAATGAAATAAAAAAGTCCAAGGTGATAAAGTCTACCTAATAAATGAATGCTGTGTGTGTGTGTGTGTGTGTGTGTGTGTGTGTGTGTGTGTGTGCGCGAGAGAGAGGGAGAGAGAGAGACAGAGAGCGAGCGAGCGAGAGAGAGCGAGAGAGAGAGGAGAGAGAGAGAGATCTTTATTGTAAGAAAGGAAAAGGAAATCAGTCTTTTCTTTTTTAACTTTTTATTACAGATTTAAATTTGCAAAGCATACATTTCTAAATGTATGTAAAGTGATTCAAAAAATTGGGGGGTGGTATTAGGGATTAAACCCAGAGGAACGGCTCAGAGCTACACTCTCAGCACTTTTTATTTTGAAATAGGTAGGATCTTGTTACATTGCTGAGAATCTCAGTAAATTGCTGGGGCTGATCTTAACCCTGTGCTACTCCCAAGGCTTAATATCAGCCTCAGTATTATTTTTTTTTATTGGTGCACTGTATTCATACATCATAGTGGGATACAAACTTTTGTAGACATACATGCACACATCGCCCAGTCAGCCCCGACCTGATCCCCACCCCATTCTCTCCCCATCCCTCCTTCCCATGCTTGGCTTAGTGGTTGACATCTAGTATTATAGCAATTTATCCAAAATTAAAAATGATAATCTCACATAACAGTTTCATTTGTCTGATACCAAGCTTTTGATGACTTAAAGATAACATTTCAATATTTCTTTTTGCTTTCTTTCTTACCAGAGAATATTTTTTTCTGTTTTTTTTAGGTGAAACTATCATATATTTATATATTTATTTTTCAGAAAAAAATCTATCCTAATATGGAATATGGATTCTAGATACCCAAAACGATCTTGAAAAAGAACAAAGCTAGAAGATATATATTTTCTGATTTCAAACCATATAAAGCTACAATAAATGAAACAGTGTAGTACTGTGCTAAAGGCAGATATATAAACTATTGGAGTTAAATACAAGCCTAGAGCTAAATTCTTCCCTACATTGTCAAGTTATTTTTGACAAGGTTTCCACAAACATTTGGTGGTGGAAATAATAATCTTTTAACTAGATATTGTTGAAAATAATAATTACATGGAAAAGAATGAAATTGGACCCTTACCTAATCCCATATACAAGTATTAACTCAAAATAGATAAAAGACCTAAATATAAATCTTAAGACTATAAAATTTTAGAAGAAAATCTGGGTCATAAACCTCACAACATTGAAATTGGCAGTGATTTCTTGGATATGATTTCAATGGCACAGGCAACAGAAGAGTATACAAACTCCCTAGAAAATAAAAAAAATATTGTATATCCAAAGACAATGTAAACAGAGTTAACAGTTACTAATAGAATTGGATAAAATATTTCCAAATGCTATATCTGAAGGTATATTAATATTCCAACTAGAAATCCTAAAAATTAACAACAATAAAGGCAAACAATACAATTTAGAGATAGGTAAAAGACTAACATAAATAATGAATCTCCACAGATAACCAATCTTAGTTGTCTGTTGGATGGAAAATCTTGTTTCTCTGGTCCTGGTGTGTGTTACCTATTTCTTCTTTGTAGTTAATCTCTTTGAGTATTTTCTCTAGCGCTGGTTTTGAAGACATAAATTCCTTCAGTTTCTGTTTGTCATGGAAGCTTCTTATTTTTCCATCTAATTTGATAGAAAGTTTTGCTGGGTAGAAAATTTTTGGCTGAAAGTTGTTTTCTTTCAGAGTTTGGAATATGTTACTCCAAGCCCTTCTGGCTCTCATGACTTGGTTTGGGAAGTCTGGAGTGATTTTAATTGGTTTGCCTCTGAATGTCACTTGGCCCTTTGTTTTTGTTGCCTTTAAGATTCTCTGCTTGGCTTCCACATTGGTCATTTTGACAATTATGTGGCGTGGGGATCCTCTTCTTTGATCCTGTCTAAAGGGAGTTCTATAAGTTTCCTGGATCTGTGTATCAACCTCTTGCTCCATGTTTGGAAAAATTTCTGCTATTACTTCCTTGAAGAGATTGTTGATCCCTCTGGTTTCACTTTCTTTTCCCTCCTCTATTCCAATTATTCTTAGGTTAGCTCTCTTAAAATGGGCCCATATTTCTTCAATGTCAGATTCCTGCTGTTGGATATTTTTTTCTAGATTAGAAACTATGCATTCATTTTTGGAATGATCATCTTTTAAGAGTGAGATTCTGTTCTCCATGTGGTCTAATCGGTTGTTTGTGCTTTGAATTGAGGCCTTTACTTCATTAATTGCATCCTTTATCTCTTTTTGGCTCTCTCTGAGTTCTTTTCAAAGCACCTCTATTATTTCTACAGTTATTTTCCTGATTTGATCTTCTAGAAATCTCTGATTTTCTGTTTTATCGGGTTCTGATGTTGTGGGGTTGTGGGCATTCATTGCTACAGTGTTATTCCTCTTTCCCATGATTTCAGAAGTTTGTGCCTTCTCTGGGTTTTTCCCTTGGGTCACTATGACTTCACTTAAGGTGCTCTGGATCTCGAGTCTGTAGTATCTCTGACCCCACTACTCCTTTACTGGGTTGTATCACAGAGTCTCCGACCCAGGGAGTCGATAGAGGCTGCTTTAAACTATGGGGGGTGCCAGGTTGCATGTTCTCCTATGGTGTGATATCTCTGCCACCGCCACTCCCCCACTGGATCAAATCCCAGGGAGTACAGTACTGGGATTTCTCCTCTGGGGCCCGCAATTTGACTCACTGTTCTTGAGTTCGCAGATGTAGCTGTACTGGACTCGGTGAATTCGCTGCTGTTGCCGCCGGTAGCAATATGGCGCCGCTGCTACGCCCTTGGCCGTGAGGCTGGCTTATTTCTTCTTGGTTTTGAGTTCCACTCTGAGTCCCTGCAGCGTGTGCTGAGCTCAGCTACTGGGAGCTTTAGATGCTCCCTGCGCTGAAAAATCCCGCCTGGCTGTTCCGCAGCGGCTCACCTCAGCTTGCTGTAGCCGTCCGGTGAACTCACCGCTGCCACCGGCAGTATGGCGCTGCTGCCGTGTCCTCGGGCGTGAGGCCGGTGTATCTCCTCTGTGGCTCTGAGCTCTGTTCTCAGTCCACTTTCTCTCTGGAGCCTGGTGATTTTTTTGTTTCTCTGGTGATGGTGTTTTCTGGCTATGAAAGGTGCTGATTTTGTGGTAATGGAGATTGGTTGTTAGCGGGGCTCTTAAGCCCCGCTTTTCTCGGTCGCCATCTCGAAATCAGTCTTTTTTATTGAAGTTACAAGATCACATAGAAACTTGCAGGCTTCCATTTTTGTTGCTGTAGCTTAGGTATCCATTTTGTAATTCTTATATACTTCCACTCTCAGAATATTGGTTTTATGATTCTTCTTTTGTAAACTCTGCCCAGGAAATACTAGCCAACTAGATTAGATTGCAAAAAAACCATACTTCATCCAGTGGGGAGCAGCGCAGGCAGTAGACCTCACATTAGGGAATAAAAGGTTGAGTGGACTGCCCTCCCAGTGTGCGCACATCTGAGCAGAAGTAAATTGCCTGGCTAGGTTACTTTTGGTTTTATGAGTGTGTGTGTGGTGTGTAGCTTACTTTAAATTCATTTCTAACACTATACACATTTTTTTTAATAATGATTATTATTTATTTATTTATTTTTGTGGATCATATTGAACATGGCATACATTCAGACTGTGCGTGGTGCCCTCACCCACCCCCCACTTTCCCTTCCCCCCTCCCAACAATAAGTGTCCAGGTTGACCATGCTACATTCATACTTTTACACATATTCAAATGTAGCTCCTCCATTAATCAGCCTCAGCCTTCTTCATTTCCTGCCCTTCCCTTTCAGCTTTGCTGAGGTTTCTGCTCCGTTATCTGGAGTCCCTCTCATATCCCCAGTGTTCTCTAGTTTGGGCATATTAGAGAACACATATGTCCCTTGTCTTTCTGTATTTGGCTGATCTCACTTAACATAATGTTCTCTTGGTCTTTAAATTTGTTTTAACTCGAGTTTGCTAATTGAGTATGAAGTAAATTTTTCCCTTTACTGTGTGACAGGGTCTTCCAAGTTGGTTGAAAAGACCCTTCATTTTGGTCCTTTTTTCTGTCTCACTCTGGACATTCTAGGGCCACTGCTTCTGTGATATTCCCAGCATGCTTTGCATATGTATGGTAATAATGTGAATGTGTATAGAGCTCTCTTCTCAGCACAAAAATAAATTACTCTTTAAAGATCAAAGAATAGATTACTAGTTCAAGTGAACATATGTTTGTTAAGAACATTGCCTCCTGTGCTTTGACTCTGGCTTTAGAGAGGAAGAGAATATGCCCCATACACCAAACCCTTTTCTGTTAATTTGAATGGTATTCAATTTAGTAAAATATTAAACATCAGGTACATTTTTTTACACATGAATGGTGCAATCTGATACCAATATTGCTAATAGAAATTTGGAGAAGAGCTTTTTCCGTACCTCACTCTTCTCAACAAAACCATAATGGAAAAATAGTGGACAAGAATAATGAGAGATGGTCAAATTAATTTCATGATCAATTTTTATATTCTAGCTCCTGGTTTAAATCTGTTGTTTATTTCATTTTTTTTTACATAGCTTGACTGTTTTGCCTACTAAAAAAAAATGAAACCAAATAAGAAATTTTCTGAGAAACAACTTGTAACTTTTGATTCCATGCTCAAACTTTGGTACTATTATCTGTGCAGATGGTTATGTAAATTAACTTGTAAAAGCAAAGTCTAGGGAATGTTCTCCAAAGAAGTACAGTTATCTTAGATTTACATGACCACTAAAACTATGCCGGGTGTTGGAGCAAGACTTACAACTATCAGAGATAGTTAATACTTGTTGTAATCATTACAATTATATTGAGTTACTCTCAGCCAGCTAAGGGAAAAACTGTAGGTAGTTGAAATTCTTCCAGAAGACAGATTCCTGGATATGTCAGGAAACTAATTAAAAAGTTTCAGGATGAGCATGGAGCTGAGAGGCCAGGCGGAACATCTGAGAACCATGCTGAGTCCGTGATGGCAGGATCACTACCAGCTTACTCTCCTGTAAGAACCGGTCTTCTTTATTACAAGGTCAATGACAGCCCATGAGGAAGCACCAGCCGTAAAGCAGCCAAAAGCATCAATGGAGCCTCCTGAGGGACACTCAGCGGTGGCTTTTGGGTAAACATACCATAGATCATCATCATGACAGATAAACCCTCTGAAACTGTCCAGTGACAGATTGCTTGTTAATGAATAGTTTGTTAATAAGCAGGACAACTGAGAACTGAATGTCAATGTTGAGTCAAAGGTCATGTCTGTCAATTTGTTTACCCTGAAATGTTTGTCCTTCATGGAGCTGCTACAGATTTTCCTTAATAAAAGGTAAAGAAAATACACAGCCTGTGTTTGTTCTCAACAAAACAAAGAATTGAGAAGAGTACTGTATATAAAGTAGAAAATATCCTAATGTAAGTATATATATGCTAGATACATGTATATATATGCTAGTATATATATGCTAGATACACGAGAAGAAAGTATCCTTTAATATAATTTATCTTCTTTAGCCTATTGACATTATAATTGCCATGGATAATTTTCCTAAGTGGCCTGAGACTTGAAAGTATTCCCAACCAGGAGGTGACTAATGGAAGTAGAATTTTTGATGAGCTTTAATTGGTGCTGAGCTTGAAGAATTATTTGAACTGAAGTTAAATAACCAATTTCAAATGTTGTAAGTTCAAAATGGCCATCAGTATCCACAAGGTCATTGAGAAAATGTCCTCACTAAAACCCTTGAAGGAATTAATTTGGATATAGATGTAAAATGTTGTGTGAAGAGAATTTTTGTGGCTGTTACAATACTTAATTGAAATAGGACCTGCTAAAATACTCAAGATAAAAAATTTAAAAGGGTATAAGAAAGGTCTTCACCCTTTCCCAACCTTTTGGAAGAGATGGTAAAAATGACAAATCACCTTATAAATCTATCTCAGGAGCCATTAAGTCAGATGAAGAGATACTAAGTCTAAAACAGAAATTCATTAGAAGTCTGAATGTCGAATTTTCCACTTTTTCATCAAAATGTCAATAAAGACTCAGAAATGAATCTCCTTTAACTAACAAGTATATATAAACACTACTGACAGGGAAATGAGTCTCAGAAGAATAAAGTTACCGAGTATCTCAGAGTTAAGACTTTAAGCCATCTTTTCCAGTCTCTGAAATTACTGCCCTTTGTACCACATCACTACATAAATTATCATCTAAATAATAAACACCACCTTTCTTAGTTATGAGTACCTACTATGGCCAAACACCATTAATTTATGACTGTTTACCCATGCATTGGCCCTATAAGGTAGACAACCTTAATCTTATTTTATACACAAGGAAACTGATCTTTGTGGAGTTTAACTTGACCAATGTCTCCTAGCAAGAAGGTCCAGAACTGGCATTCATCTCAGGTGTCCCTTTAGCTATGCCTTGACAATGGAGAACTTGAAGTCAGAGAACCTGGCATTTGAAGAGCTCTGCAGTCTTTTAAAGAAATAAAAAAAACGATATCACTTTTAGCCATGCAGACTATATGATTTTTATTTTACAAAATCAGGAACGAAAATGCCGTCAGTGAAATTACTGAAACTTCTATTTGCCTTTAGAAAGCAAATTTCTTTGAATCTTTTCAGCATGAATGAAAAACAGAGGACAGCTCTGAAAGTGGAAGCTCATTAACTCTTGGCTTAGGGAGTCATGAGTAGCCACATAAAGACCAGGGTCTGTAACACTTCAGCAATTATTCATGCTATGCACATCCTGCCGAAGATGACTGAGTTCATGGGTCATCAGGAGTATAGCCTCCTTATTGAAGGATCCTTTCGAGTGAAAAATTTCACCTTCCAAGTGGCAACACAATCAATAATCAATAGAGGAAGGGAGTTAATACAGATTTACAATAGAAGGCACTTAGATCTGAATGATGATGGTGATTACCGCTTTTATCTCTGGGATAATGATGTAAGGGAAGAAAGGAACCTAGATGGGCATCAGCAATTGCATTTAGCAAAGTACTAGCAATTGGGATAAAAAGGTTTCTGAGCATAAACTATGGTTTTAAAGAATCCTTCAAATGAGATCGTTTTCTCCATTTGTGTAGTTTTCTTGACTAAGTTATTTAAACTTTATTAATGGATAATGCTGCCACTGACTGTCAAAGTCCCAGCATTTATCGGGTTTACTAGGAATGTCTGAAAGGATGTCTAATTGTATTTGACAGAAATTTATTCAAGGATGACTTTGGGAACAAACTCTAAAAGAATATCTAAGGCAAGACCAAAACAAAGAAGTCTTCCTTTCTAAAACTCCTTTTTTTCTTCTTCTGAACAGAGAATGGAAATATTTTATTTATCTATCATTCTGTTTAGTCATTAGGAAGTTATAATAATAATTAGAAAGCAAGGATATAGCTACTACTATTTTACTCACCATAATTAGAATAGGATATTTGTTCAAAGAAATCATCCTTGAAAGATAGTTTCACAATGTCTTCTCATTTTTATTGCCTTAAAACTTTTATTATTAAGAAGAGAGTAGAGTAAATAAAATAATATATACATATTAAAAGCTGTAATGCTGATTTTAAACAGAAAAGTGTAATATAATGTTAATTTTACTAATGGAAACTTACATATGCATTGCAATACCAAGAAAAAGAGTAGGTTGATTTTCTTGCACATAGCGTATATATTTTGTTTATTGTAGAACTGGATGCTGTTTTGTATACACCCACTTTTTTTTTTTTTTTGGTGGTACTGAGGTTCCTGAAAGCCCTTCTACCTCTGGGCTATACTCTCAGACCTATTTTATATTTTTATTTGGAAACAGGGTCTCTTAAGCTAGCACGGCTGGCTTCCAACCTGTGTGATCCTCCTGTCTCTGCCTCCCAAGCACGGGGATTACAAGCGTGCGCCACCAGGCCCAGCTATACACCCACTTTTTTTTTTTTTTTTTTTTTTGTGATACTGGGGTTCCTGGAAACCCGTCTACCTCTGGGCTATGCTCCCAGACCTTTTTTATACTTTTTTATTTGGAAACAGGGTCTCTTAAGCCAGCGCATCTGGCTTCGAGCCTGTGCAATCCTCCTGTCTCCGCAACCCAAGCGCGGAGATTACAAGCGTGTGCCACCATGCCTGGATACACCCACTTTTTACATACATTTTTAGTCAATATTTTCATTGCCGTGACGAAAACATCTTACCCACAAAACTTTGAAGAAGGATTTATTTGCTCACAGTTCTGGAGATTTCAGTCTACTTTACAGCTTCCAAGCAGGAGCCATGGCTGAAAGTCTTCAGAGAAACATAGGGTAAAAGCGAGAGAGTGAGAGGGAGAGTTTCTTAGGAGTTTATGGTGGAAGAAAAGAGCAGAAATGGCAGCAGCTTGGCCACGTCTCAATGGGACCATCTCCATAGATGTCCTACCTCCAAATATGGCTGCATTGCTTAAGTCGCTTAACACAGGAGCTTTGGAGAACACTTTAAATTCCAACTAAAACATCATGCAAATGTAACATACTTCAAGATTATATTCCTCTTACCTTTTTAGCTAAGTATTATGTTTTTCAGAACCACCTATTTCATGCTTTGTATACAGATAATCTGTTGCTTATAACTGTTGTATAGTACTCCATGGTGCTCTATATCCTCTGCCAATCACAAACAATCCCACTTCCTAAAATGCCTTTCTGCCATACATAATACTGTGACAATATCCTGGTACATATGCCCTAATGTGGTTAAGCATTCTATGTTATATGTCCCCCAGGAGTGTCATTTTTGATCCAATAGTGTGGTAGGCTATCCCTCAAAATGACTTTTTAGTCTGTTTTCCTGTCAGTTATATATTTCAGGAATCTTTATTTTCAAACCACTACTGCTAATTTTGTTTAGGTCCTAAATTACAGATGCAATAGCCTTCAAGTTGGTTTTTGTATACTATCTTGTCTCTTCCAAGTAATTTCTATCCCAATGCTATAGTAACCCTTTCAAAGTACTTATAGTGATGCATTCTATCACTTTCTATTTCTCTGGTCTTCTTCAAAATATTCACAATTAACTCCTTAAAAATATTCTCTCTTCCTCACCTGCTATGCCTCCCACCACGTTACATTTTCTGCTAAGAATAAACAATCACACATAAAGAACTATTAACTAAGTCATATGCATGATTCACTAAATAATCAGTCAGAAATACTATATTCTAGAAAATATCCTAGTCAAGGGCACATAATGGGGAGTTGCTAGAAATAAATTCTTTTCTCATGAAGTTTATATATTTGTGGGGAGACAGGCAATGGAGAAGAAACCAGCCAATTTAAAGGAATCTAAAATGGCAATGTTAAGCTCTCTATGCTGTTATTTTTTCTGAAAATTTGCAAATACAGGACACTTTTTTATGAAAACTTTATTCCTCTTTCTTTAATTATAGTCCCATTATAATTTGTTTTGCGTATTTCTTCTATTACACTGAAAATTTTGTTTTTTATTACAAACTATTTAAGATATTATAAAAATGACAATTTTTTTCACTATATGTTCTATGTTTGTAGTATATGTTATAGAAATATTATAGCCTGTAATTCCATACTTGTAGACCTGTAATTCCATTACTTGGGAGGCTAAGATAGGAGAATCCCAGGTTTGAAGCCAGTATAAGATCACTTAGTGGGACCATTTCAAAATTAAAACCATAATTATAAAAATAAAAAGAGCTGATGGTAAAGCTCAAAGGTAGAACTCCCTGAGTTATATCTCTAGTACTACACACATAAAAAGAGAAAAAGTAGTTATCTTAGCATTTTCAATGATATAATCCAAAGAACTGACCACATAACTTAGAGAAAGGATGTTTTGCTTGTTCAGTTTCCTTGGAAATTCTGAATTCAGTTCATATGAGGCCACAATTTTTTGTTTCCCAGGGTATAGCAGCAGGAAGTGGAGACAGGGAGAGAGAGCAAAACTTTACTCTTACATTATGGAGATAGAAAGAAGAAGGGGAGGAGAAACCATATATATTCCCAAAGGCCATACACCCAGGGAAGCACCTTCTCCAGTCAGGCCCTACTAGCTTTGAAAAACATCCAGATGAATCCATTACATCAAAACACATGAACTCTTCAGGGAGACACTCCATATAACCATGACATTCTTCCTCTGGTCTCTGAAGAGCTCATGATCAATTCAGAAGCAAAATTCATCCAGTCAATTTCTAAGAGTTCCCAGAGTCTCAATAGTTCCATAATTGCTCAAAAGTTCAAAGTCTCAGCCAGGCGTGGTGGTGCATGCTTGTAATTTCAGCATTTGGGAGGGAGGTGGAGACTGGAGAATAGCGAGTTTCAAAATAAAGGATAAAAAATAGGGCAGGGGGTGTAGCTTGGAGGTCTAATGCCCATGGGTTCCATCTCCAGACCCGCAAAAATAAAAAAAAAGTTTAAAGTGTCCTCTGAGACTCAAAATGTCCTCTAGTAAACCCCTATAAAAATAAAGTTACATATGTCCAATCTACACTGGCACAGAATAAAAAATTTCATTCCATCAGGGAGGAATAAGAACAAATAAAAAAGAAATGGGACCAAAACAACGTAGAAACCCAGAAGGGCAAGTACCTAATCCTGTGGCTACTTTTCTGGAGTTCAGCGTACATGACAGTACATGACAATGAGATGCAATCTTCAAGGGCCCTTGGCAGCCCCACTCCTGTGGCCTGGCTGGTTGCAATGGGTGGGGTACTGGCTCTGCCAGCTGGGCTCCATGGCTCCCAGATGGAAGCCTTCCCTTTCTAAATGGCATTTCTAAATATTGGGGTATTTGTTGTTTGAAACCTTGGATTTACCCTCACATCTTCACAAATTACCCATTTGGGCTTGGTTTCAGGAATTCTGAACCTGCCACACATTGCCTGCCTTCTAAGGCTGTCTTTTGAATTCAAGAGAGAATTCAAAAGAAATCCCCACATGCTGGGATTAAATGTGCTATATGCCCCGTTTATCCACACCATTTTTAATCACTGCTACTGATGAAAATAATGGCCATAAGGCCTGCCTCCATTTGAGCCACAGGGATGAAATCTGGGTGCTTTTTCTCAAAATTGCCACTCTTGTTTTCATGGCTCCAGTCTTTCCTGACTGCATCCTTTTCTTTGTTTCTAATCAAGGCATTGGACCTTCCTTCTGCCATCTGACTTTCTCTCATGATACCATCTCTCTGCACCCCAGCTTTCCATATGCCATTCTGGCCAAACTTAAAATCTATAATGTCACTCTGCTTTTCGATCCTAAAATTTGGTGTACAAGTCACTGAATGTGGACACTGATATCCATAATGCCATTTGAATACCTTGCTATTTTGAGATTTTCTCTTAGTTTTATCAGACCATTTTCTTTAAAATTGGCCTCAAGCAAAGTTTCAGAATACATGCAAAACATCAGTAAGTTCTTTGTAGAAAGTAACATGATATATGACCTCTATTCCATTTTGCTATGGGGTCCTCTTTGCTCTCCAAAATCTTCTAAGCATAGTGTATATTGTCTACTTTTATAGCCACATTCCGGACACTCCAATTTCCTTTCACAAACAAGTTCCAAAGACTCACAATTCTCATGGTCAGACTTAGATATAGCATCAATAACCTCACTTCTTCAGTAACACTTTCTGTTTTAGTCAGTATTATCACTGCTATAATACAAAGAAAGGACCATACATTTTATCAGAAGGAAGATTTATTTGCTCTTGGTTTTCTGGGAAATTTTGGGTTCAGTGCAGGTGAGGCCGACATCTGGATCTTAGAGTGCATAGCACTGGAATCTGAGAGAGGGAGAGTATACAGCTTTGCTTTCACATTGTGGAGGGTGGAAGCTAGAGAAAGTGCCAGAAAGGGGAAGAGGAACCATATATAATCCCAGCTGTACCCCTAGGAAGCCATCTTCTCTAGTCACACTCTTCTGGCTACCACCAAACTAATCTATTAAATCTATTACATGTCTACCCTGAGCTTAATATGTGAGCACTTCAGGGAGCATTCTACATCTAACCATGACAGGTACTTAATAAGTCTTTGCAAAAGTAACTCACATATAAAATTATCTCCTAGGACATAATTACATATTTTATTATATTTTATATGCTTAGCACTCTGCTGGAAATTATAGTGACTGCATCAAAAGATGAACAGTTATCTTTCATAGGAAGTTGATAATCTATTTGTAGAATCAACTAACACTCATGAGATAATATTCTAAATGCAAAGGTATTGTAATAAAAGACTTGGATAACTGTGAGTACCAGTGAGTATAAAAGGAAATGAGTGTGTTCCAAAGGCTGAATAGATTCAGGCAGATGGGAGATAAAATAAGTGCATTTCAAGGTGAGAATATGTAGAGTTTCTCTAAGAAAGGCATTCTGGAAACACATTAAATTCAATGTTACTAAACTAATCCTGGGTAGACTGCATGTCCTATGCCTTGAGTTGGTCCCTGTGAGAAGGGTAGTAAGCATAAGGCTGGTTATAAGGCCATCCTTAGGCGAATACTTCAAGCAAGGGAGTGGACAGATATGAAGCAGGTCTGATTGTGTGTGTGTGTGTGTGTGTGTGTGTGTGTGTGTGTGTGTCTGTTTTCTTGAAATATCAATAAAAACATCTGAGCATTGTCTTTCAAGTATTGTCTTGAATCTGAGACAGTTTATATCATATATGCTGTGAAATAAAAAGGGAGCTTTACCTCAGTTTTGTGCAAAGCATACCGGATATGGAAAATAAAAAAGTGAACTACCAATTAGGAAACTGTTTTCAGTGGTAGAAACTTTTTATATGATAGTGGCATGAAAATATAAAGACCTGTACAGATGTCAGGGGTATTTTTAAAGATGGTCTTTCTTGCCTAATAAGGTACTAAGACTACAGCAAAATAAGATAAGCTAAAATGGTTTTAAGATTTGCATCTTTAGAGTCTAGAAATTGGTTATTAAAATCACATATATAATACATATTATTCTGAGATAAAATAGTATGTGTATTTTTATATTCATGCAGTTGAAATGGAATTATTCTGTAGTTAGCTAAATATGTGTAAAAATAAAGGCAGGGTTCCAATAAAAGTAACGTGCCAAAATGAAATGAGAGAAGAAACTCAATAAATTTTATGCATCTCTGGGCTGAATATATTTGTTAATGTACCAGGACCTTTCCATTGTGCATATAGATATTTTCTACTGTCATCTATTTTATGTTTAATTTTTTACATTTATATGTATTACATGCAAAACTCATAATAAAACTACTTTTGAAAGTTGACACTGACTTAATTTGTTAATTCCTTTAAAAACTTACAGTAACATTTATTTTGTCTGATTTTTAAATTTTTCAGTTATTTTGAGTAATGATACCTATGTTAAGTAAAAATATTTAGAGTTGGTGTATTCTAAACTATAATACCATGGTTTAATTCATGTTACTTTTTTCTCTCTTTAATTTTATAGCTTCTTAGGACGCTAACATGATTTACTGTGATACTTTCCAGATAATCCTTAAATCTCCCTTCTCCATTCCCCCCCAAACAAGGCCTTCTCAGCCAGATAATACACAGATTATTTCCATAAATCATCAAACAACTGATTCAGGTTCATTATTGGCTCTAAATATTTCATGTGTAATTTATGGTTTTTAGTTTAGCTACATTTTTAAAGAAAATTTTACTATTTTACTTGTTTGATCAGTACCACACACGCGAGCGTGCGCGCACACACACACACACACACACATATCTATATAATCCATATATATAATTTATATATCTACTGGAGGTACTAAGGATTGAACCCAGCGGTGCTCTACCTATAAGCCAAACCCCTAACACTTTTTTCACTTTTTGTTTTGAAACAGGGTCTTGATAAGTTAATGGGGCTGTCCTCAAATCTGCTATGCTCATTTCTTATTCTCCCAAGTACTCCAATAAGACTTTTTTAGGGGATACAAAAGTTGAATCCAGGGACAGTATACCTCCAAGATATACCCTAGTTCTTTTTAAAATTTTATCTTACTTTTTGTTTTGTTTTGAGGCTCACTTGGTTGCCAAGAGTGTTCCTAAGTTGCACAGGCTGGTTTCAACCTGTGATTCTGCTGTCTCAGTATCCCAAGTACTAGGATTAGAGACACCTACTACCACACCTGGCTTCAGTAGAACTCTTATACCTAATCTTTCTTTAGCCTTTAAGTCAGCCTTTAAGACCATCCTTTCTCAATTAAGTGTTATATTTTTAAGTTCACTTTGACTATCATTGCATAATTAATTTCCTCATCATAGTAGTGCATATGCCTGAATTATTACCATTATTTTGAAAATCACAAATGTCTTCAAAATACTATGAATGTCCTAGCAGACAAAGACCTAGACTGTACCCTTAGTCTCACATTGTTAGTGCGTTTATGTGGTACATCATTTTGAATCATAATACTGAGCATTCTGTTGCACTAGCATATAGAAACTGCTTCCCGATTCAAGAGAGAAAAGGAGATACCTTGCAAGTAGTAACTGACTTTGTTTGAATAACAGCAGTATAACCCTCATCTACATACTGCATCCACATGTGCACCGGTGGGTGTGCATTAACAGTGTTGCTGCATTTGGACGTATCTTCCTGAGTTGAATGGGAGAACACAGACTGCTCAATACTGTGAGACCTGGATGAGTATTCCAATTCTACACATCACACTGGCTCCATCTTCCTTGCAAGAAATTAATTTGAAATGAGGCCTTCTTTCTATGCTGACCACGTGGAACTGAATAAACCCTCTGACTAAAATGTTCATCAGTTTCAAAAAACAGAACAAAAATAAGTGGTTCCTGAATTTGGCGATTAGTCAAGGGTAACAGAAAGATACAAGTGGTACCATGAAAGGTACTCCTTGGAGAGAAAATGGAGTGATGAAGGGAGAACTAGGTATTAAAGAAGTAGAAATGGCAGTCACTACACATATTTGAAAAATAGAGAACAGGAATTTCAGGGCACTTACTCAAAGGTAGAAGGGAAGAACCTAATGTATAGTGAATCAAATTTTTAAAAACATGTGCTGAAAATCTAAGAAATAAGAATACAACAAAATCTAAAGAAAATTAGAAGTAATTGGCTTTATAGAACAGGGTGGACAAACATTTTGCTATAGGAGCTTACATGTTTAGTTAGAGAGAGAGAGAGATGAGGTAAACATGGAGAAAAGATGCCATTCGTGTTGAAGAATATGTCAAAATTTTAGAAAAGAAAGAAGGGAGCAATCTGGACAAATGACTTTGGCTAAGTCTTTAAATATAAATTTTTAAAAGGTATTAGGAAGAAGGTTTGTTTGACATAGAATGGAGGAGCTTTTTAAAAGGTCAATTTTGGGACTTTTTATATCTTTAACCAACAACAAATGTTTGATTTAAAACAGTCCAAGAAAGAAGTAAAAGGTTGGAACAGATTTTGAATTGGAGTTAGAAGTCAAGTGGTACTTCACTGAAGCCCAAAGGATTACAGAAGCCAGGTCTCTCTCCATCTGCCCAACTGAATGTTGAAATCCAGTAAATGGGCCTTTGATTGTACCTTGATGTATTGATAATAATGTTTCTATTGCAAATGAATTTTTTTGTGGCACCGAGGATTGAATCCAGGGGCATTCTACTTCTGAGCTATACCCTAGCCCGATTTTTTATTCTTTATTTGGAAACAGGGTCTCTAAGTTGTAGAGGGACTCACTAAGTAGCTGATACTGGCCACAGACCAGGGTCCTCCCATCTCAGTCTCCCAAGTACTGGGATTACCACACCCAGCTTATTACAAATGATTTTAATCAATTTTTCCACTGAAGACATTAGAAAAGATAAGCTAGGTACTTGTTTTCAGGAGTCATTCAATTATTTGAAGGCCTGTCTAGGAAATATTAGTGATTGTGCTAATTGCACTGAAATTGAATTGGATTTTGACATTCATTTTCATGCATAAGAAGGCTTATCTCTGAAGAAATTTTGAATAACTTTTCAGGTCTCTGCTTCTGAGAAAAGTTGAATGCATCAAGATGGTGATTTAATTTTTAAAATTTGTTCCATGAAATTCATTAATTATTGGTGAAATGTGACTCAACAAATGAGTTGTAGCTGGTTCTGATATAGCAAAAGCAGAAGATAAAATAATTCTATCTACAGTGAGCTTAGTACAAAAATACTTTGTACCTCTTAATTGCATTTTTCTAGAATGTTGCCTGGCACATAGTAGGTGCTCATCAATATTCAGTGAATGAATAAATGTCTCACCTGCCAATTTCTGTCTGCTACTCTTATAACACACAAAAATTTTACGGTTTTCAGTTTCTTCTTTCTTTTTCTATAGAGTATAGTTTATAAATAATACAGATGCAATTAAGATACACAGGTGTTTCTGGAAATGACGTTTTACATTAATTTGTACATCCTATGAGGGCTAAATTAATAATTACATTTTTCTCGGCAAGGATGACTGACCTCTTACCAGAACTATTCTCTGATGTTGTCATATGTTCTTGGAAACAACGACAAGAAGCATAATTAATTTTCCTGTCTTTTTTTTTTCCACAAATACGGTTCTGCTTCAGACAAATTAGTAGTAGTTTTGAAGTAACTTTCAAGTTCTATAATTTATGTGGCTGTGATCTTGCTTAGAGCTGCTCTTTGCAAGATGATTTGTGTTAAGTAAAAAGTCTAGAAATATATGTCACTGTAAATAGAAACCCTGTTTATTCACCTTCTATCTTATATGTGGGATCACACCTAACTATTTGTAGGAGGAAAACAATAACATATCTTGAACAGTTTCCACCAACCCAGTTTCTTCGCTTTAGTTGAAATGACTATTTCTCATGGACATATCACCAAGCCAAAAGGTTACTGAGATAGAAAAATATCATGGTGAAATAGTAACTTATTTACCTATGGTGAATCTGATAACTATTTGTAATAATTATGTGTGCTTAAATTTGCTTTGGAGATGTCTACAGATGGCCAATCTGGCTAACATTTTCAAAGGTGAATGCCTAACCTCTCTTCCTACTTGATTCCTTCCTGAGTTCTTCCGTCTCACTTAATGGCAGCTCATTTTCCTAGTTTCAGGCCGAAAATAAGTGAGTCCATCCTTGAATCCTTACCTGCTTCTCATACCAATCATCCAAAACAAAAAGCAATCAATCCTGTAGGCGCTATTGTAGGAATAATCTCATGCCTAATGGTGTCTCCCCATCTATTGGGATATCCTGACCCTCTCAAGTCACGCTGTCTTGCCTGGATTTCTGGCAGTACTTTCCTTAATTGGATTCTCTGCTTCAATCCTTAGTCTGTCTTCTATCATCAGTGCAACATTTTGTGTGATAGGATTGCTCATTGGCTAACTTTAAGATAAAGAGATTATGTTAGGTTTGACATATTAGATTATCTGGATGGCTCTAATGTAGTTAAATGGTTACCAATAAATGTGGAGAAGGGAAGCAGAAGGTCATAAGGGAAAAGAGAAACTTGATGTTATGCTGTTTTTCTTGAAACCAGAGGCAGAGGCTCTGAGATAAGTACAGGCAGCCTCCAGAAACTAAAAAAGCCAAGAAAACATATTTTCCCCTCCGAAGAATTCTACTGAGAGTCTTAGGGCTTTGTTTTTTTTTTTTTTTTAAACTATGGAATTGTAAGATGCTGGATTTGTGTTGTTGTTGTTGTTATTATTATTATTTTATTTTATTTTTTGGTGGGTATGGAACCCTTCTATCTCTGGGCTACACTCCCAGACCTATTTTATATTTTATTTGGAAAGAGGGTCTCTTAAGCCAGCGTGGCTGGCTTTGAACCTGTGTGATCCTCCTGTCTCTGCCTCCCAAGTTTGAGGATTACAACATGCACCACCACACCCAGTGAATTTGTGTTATTTTAAGCCACTAAATTTGTGATAATTTCTTACAACTGCAAGAGGAAAATAATACAGATGTTGATTATCTTTTTCCTGTGTATTTTGGGAGAAATTTCTACTCAAATCCTTTGTTCAGCCAGGTGGGGTGGCCCAAACCTGTGATCCCATTAATGGAGAGGCTGAGATAGGAGAATTGCAAGTTTGAGGCCAGACTTAGCAAGTTAGTGAGGTTCTGTTCAAAATACAAAATTAAAAAGGCTGGGAGAGTAGCTCAGTGGTAAAGTTCCTCTAAGTTCAAATTCCAGTAAATATACATACATACCTTTTGCTCAGTTTACAATTTTGCTCAGTTTACAATTGGATTATATTTTATATTATTGTAATAGTTCTTTATTTTATCTTAAAGCCCTATTAAGCATGTTATTTGCAAACATTTTCTCTGAGTCTGGGGTTTCTTTTTATTTGCATTGCGGTCATACATCTTAATGGGGTGCAAGATGGTAGAGGTATGCATGCACATATCACTCATTTAGCCCTTTCCCAATTCCCACTCCATTTTCTCCCCCTCCATCCTTTTCATGTTTGGCTTCTGATTCACCTTGATATGTTTATGAATGTACATCTTGTACATTAGGAAATTTTCCTCTTATCTCCTCCTATATACTCAGGTCAAATTATTTGCTCATCTATGGTTTGTCCTTCTTCTAGAGCTCCTCCTATGACCCTTTTTCTCCATAGCTTCTGCATATTAAGAACATTCAATATTTTACTTTTGTGACTGATTAATCTCAGTATAATGTTCTCCAGTTCTATCCATTTCCCCAAAGTGTTATAATTTTGTTTTTCTTAATGGCTGAATAAAATTTCATTGTGATATATTCCATAGTTTATTAATCTCAGTATAATGTTCTCCAGTTATATCCATTTCCCCAAAGTGTTATAATTTTGTTTTTCTTAATGGCTGAATAAAATTCCATTGTGATATATTCCATAGTTTTATAATCCAGTCTGATAGACATCTTGGCTGGTAGCATAGTTTGGCAATTGTGAACTGTGCAGCTATGAACATAGATGAATTAGTTTGGTAGTTTGGTTTCCATTCTTTTGGTACAGAAGTGCTATTGCTGGGTCATATGGTAGGTTCATTCCCATTCTTCTGAGGATCTTCCACACTCTTTTCCAAAGTGGTTGCACTAATTTGTAATCCCACCAACAATGTAAAGAGTTCCCACTTTTCCACATCCTCATCAGCATTTGTGTTTTGAATGATTGCCATTCTAATTGTTAAAATTAGGTAAAATCTCAGGATAGTTTTGGTTTGCATTTCTCTGCTAATGATGTTGAACATGTTTTATACATTTATTGGCCATTTGAATTTCTTCTTTCATGAAGTATCTATTTAGTTTACTTGCCCATTTTTGATTAGATTATTTGTTTTCTTAGTGCTGAGTTTCTTGAGTTCTTAGTATAAGAACTCAAGAACTAATATTAGATATAAGTTCTCAATTGCAGAAATAGTTGGCAAAATTTTTCACACATTTTGTCTGCTTTCTGTTGAGGTTCTTGACAGTTTTTTTCTGTATATAGGCTCTTCAGTTTAATGTAATCTGACATATGAACTTGCCTTTTTTGTGCCTTTGGGGTTTTGTTGAGAAAGTTTTTACCTGTGCCTATGTATTGAGGTGTTGGAGGCCCTTTTCAAGGAGCTGCAAGGTCTCTGGTCTCATTTCCAAGTTTTTGATTCATCTTGAATTGATTCATGTGCGGATTGTAAAAGTGAGGTTTATTTCCATTTTTTTTTTTGCATATGGTTAACAAGTTTTGCCAACACCATTTGTTGAAAAAGCTATCTTAGTTTCAATATGTTTTTGATCTCTTTGTTAAAAATCATTTGGCTGCAAGTGTGTGAAAATGTTTCTGAGTATTCTATTCTACTACATTGATCTATATGTCTATTTTTTGCCAATACCATGCTGTTTTTATTACAATGGCTTTGTAGCATAGTTTTAAGTCAAGTATTGTGATTATTCCTGCATTATTCTTGTTGCTTTGGGTATTCTGAGTTTTCTGTTGGTCCAAATGAATTTGACAACTGATTTTTCTGTGCCTGTGAGGAATGACCTTGTTAATGGTTCTGTAGATCACTTTTGGAAGAATGGCCATTTTTATGATATTTATTCTGCCTATCCAAGAACATGAAACGATTTTTCCATCCTCTAATGTCTCCTTTGATTTCTTCTCTTTTTTTGGTGGTACTTGAGTTCCTGGAAACCCTTCTACCTCCAGGCTACACTCCCAGAACCATTTTTAATTTTTTTTTAATTTGGAAACAGGGTCTTTTAAGCCAGCAAGGCTGGCTTCAAACCTGTGTGATCCTCCTGTCTCCATCTCCCAAGCATGGGGATTATAAGCATGCATCATCATGCCCGGTGGATTTAAGTATTTTATTTTGGGAGGAATATCCTGAGTAGAAGTATTTTCTGGATTTCTCTTCTAGTGTATTTATGGTTTGCATACAGAAAAGAATCTGACTGATTTTGTATCAGACATTTTGTTGAAGTTTTTGATCATGTCTATAAGCTTTCTGGTTGAGTTTATTGAGTTTTCTAAGTATAGTATTAGACTACGTGCAAATATGAATAGTTGTAGTTTTTCTTTTTCTATTTTTATTCCTTCTTCTATTCTCTGATTTCTCTGACTAGAGTCTCAAGTACTATATTGAAAAGAAATGGTGATAATGAATATCCTTGTCTTGTTCCAATTTTTAGGGGGAATTATTGTAGTTTTTCTTTGTTTAATATAATTTTGGCTATGGGCCTATTGTATATTGCTTTTATAATGGTGAAGTATATTCCTTCTGTTCCAATTCTCTGCAGTACTTTTAGTATAAATAAGTGTTGAATTTTGTCAAATGACTTTTCCATGGTCTATTGAAATGATTATGTGATTTTTGTCTTTGATTTCATAAATTACATGGTTTACTTTTAATATGTTGAGCCAACCTTTCATTCTGGGGATGAATGTTTGGTTATGGTGTATGATTTTCTTGATGTGGTTTTGAATAGGTGTTGCTAGTATATTGTTTAGAAGTTTTGGGTCTAAGTTTATCAAGGATACAGGCCTATAGTTCTCTTTTTTCTTGAGCTGTCTTTATTTGGATTTGGTATTAATGTGATCGTGATTTCATAGAATGTATTTGGGAAAGAGTCCCATTTCTTTTTATTTCACAAAATAGATTAGGAATGTTGGGATTCACTCTTCTGTAAAGGTTTTGGAAAATTTACTTGAGCAACCATCTGGTTCTGGCCTTTTTTTTTTTTTTTTCTGTACTGGGGATGGGACCCAGGGCCATTCTACCTTTGAGCTATACCCCATAGCCCTATTTTATTTTATTATTTATTTATTTATTTTTTGCTTTACAAGAGATGGAACCTAGAAGCATTCTACCTCTGAGCTACACCTCCAACAATACTTATTTTTTTTTTTATTACTTCTTTTGAAACAGTGTCTCACTGAGTTGCAAAGGGCCTCACTAAGTAGTAGCTGAGGCTGTCTATGAACCATGATCCTCCTGTCTCAGCCTCCCAAATGCTGGGATAACAAGCACATGCCACCACACCCAGCTCCTATTTTCCATTCTTTATTTTGAAACAGGGTCTCTCTGAGTTGCAAAGGGTCTTACTAAGAGCTGAGCTGGCCATGAACCATGATCCACCTGTCTCAGCCTCCCAAATGCGGGGATTACAAGTGTTATCTACCATGCCCAGCTTCTGGGCTTTTGTTGCATGGTAGGCTCTTTATTGCTGCCTCAATTGCTGTTGGTTGGTTTAAATTGTCTATATATTCTTGGTTCAATTTAGCAACAATTTATTATACAATTTAGTTGTATGTGTCTAGAAAATTGTCAATTTGTTCTAAGTTTTCCATTTTGTTGAAGTATAGTTTTTCAAAGTACTTTCTGATAATCCTCTGAATTTCTACACTGTTGGTGGTAATTTATTTATTTGGTGCTATTTTTTGTCAGAGGTTTTGAAATGTTGTGTCTCTATTTTCATTTGTTTCTAAAGAATTGTTAATTTTACCCCTTACTTCTGTGACTCATTCCTTGTGTTTAGTGTGGTGTTTAGTCTTCATGTAGTATGTGCTTACTCTGGGTTTTCTTATAGTTGATTTCTAATTTCATTCATGTTTTCTGAAAAGATACAGGAAAGTAAGTCACAATTTAAAATTTGCTAGTGCTCACTGTATTTTGGAGAAGGGTTCATGAACAGCGCAGAAAAATGTGAACTCTGCTGTAGTTGGGTGGAATGTTTTGTGTGTGTCTAATAGGTCCATTTGGATTATGTTTTCCTTTAGAACTGAGTCATTTTTACTGACCTTTAGCCTAGAAGATTGATTTAGTGGTGTAAGAAGAATGTTGAAGTCTCTCATTATTATTGTATTGGTATTTATGCGTGACAATATCACAAAGAGTTTGTTTTATGAAAGTGGCTACACCTATGTTTGGGGCATAAATGTTGACTATTGTTCTTTCCTCTTACTGGATTGTTCCTTTTACCAGTAAAAAATGACCTTCTTTTTCTTTTTGATAAGCTTGTGCTTGAAGTCTAATTTGTCTGATATCATAGTTGCTACTCCCACTTGTCTTCAAGTTCCGTTGGCATGGATTCCTTGCTCCAGGCTTTCACTTTTAGTTTCTGACTATCTTTACTTGTAAGGTGTGTTTCTTGCAGGCAGAATATAAATAAATGTATTCTGGTTTTTAATCCATTTTTACACCTTATATCTTTTGATTGGGGACATGTGACTATTTATGTTCAGCATGATTATTGAGAGATTATTTTTAATTTCTAACATTTTGAGTTTTAACTTCTGTTTGAGGTAGTGTTTGTTCTTCTTTAATTAGCAGTTTGATGTAAATTTTTGTTTTTCTGTTTATGCCATTTATTACTTATTTCTTCTTTGTTGTTAATTTTCTTTAGTATTATCTCTAGTGCTGATTTGGAATATATAAATTCTTTCAGCTTCTGTTTGTCATGAAGGACTTTAATTTCCCCATCAAATCTGAGAGATAGTTTTTTTGGGTGGAAAATTTTTGGCTGCAAGTTGTTTTCTTTTAGAGTTTTGATGGCATTATTTGTAGCACAAAAGGAATTTTTGTTTTGTTTCAATTTTGATGAAATCCAATGTAAAGGATTTTCCATTTTATGCTTGGGCTTTTGTTTCATTTAAAACATGTCAATATATAATCCAAAATTATTAAGATGTAGTACTGTTTTCCTTAACAAATTACTAATTTAGTGTTTTATTTTTATCTTTGATCTATTTTGAGTCAATTTTGTGTGGAGTATGATGTAAAGATACAACTTTATTCTTTTGTTTGTGCATATAGTTGTTTTATTATATGCTCTTAAATCTGAGCTGTTGTCATTTTATAAGCTTTACATGTACAATGATAACAAAAAGTATGATGAATTTTTAATAACTTAAAGTCAGAAGCAAAAGAATCTTCAAAGAAAATGATATGTGAGGTAAGTTTTGAAAGAAATTGGGCTCTAGTCAGTTATAACATGGTTGAAAATATACTATGTTAAAGGATGCACCATGAATAAATAAAAGACAAGTAAGTAAATTTATAAATGTTTAGAGAATTAAAATTGATAACAATGCCAGCGAGGACTCTAAAGTACAGTGACCACAGAAAATAAGAAGAGATGTATTTCTCTAGGAAATATCAGTATTTTCCTAACACGCTTCTCAGATAATCACATAGAGAAGATTAAAGGAATAACGTGTGTCCTTTTGTTATTTAAATGTAAAGAAACTTGCTAGCTTCAATGTCATCAATTCATTTTACTCTCAAATATAGAAAAGATTAATTGTTTAATAAAAAAATTATTTAGTGTAATATCAATGTAGAATATTTTCACTCTGCTCAAAAGTGATACTTTATCTTTGAATGTTTTCAGAGTTTTTTTTTAAACTGATCATATCCTCATATTATTTTTTGCATAGATATAAGATTTATCAATTCTTATATGATTGTGTAACTGTTTCACATATGTCAAGCTGTACTGTCATTTGTTAATAGTCACTTTGGAATTTCATTGTGTGTATAAACTGTGACAGCTTTTCCTAATAAATAAAACTGAAATGTCTTTAGAGATTTCACAACTGTCAAATACTGTGGCTCTGTTGGGAGATTTTTAGCTTTGCTGGTATTTAATATACTACTTCCAAATGTCATATTTTTGGCTATTACTGTAGCTTAAATATACATATTTTTAAATTGCTTTAAATCATACATAACTAAATGTACAAATCTGAAACAAGGTTTCAAATATCTTCCAATTTTTCTTAATAAATTGTTAAATTTTTAATATTTATTCTAGACATGCATTCCACTTTAGTCTCAACTGGCTTCAAATGTGTGAGAAGAGAAATAGAGTGGAATGATCCCTCAACAAAGGCCTATTTTTTCAAGGAAAGGCTTACAAAAGCCTATTCCCACTGGAAGTAAGGCATTATTCCAACTCTAATCATCCTAGTATCCTCATCTTAACAAAGGGAGGAAGAATATTTGTGGACAATACCCTTTTGGGAGTCACAGACCACATGTGGGCCAAATAAAACATTAACATCATATTATAAAGGGAGAGAACATTTCTCTACTCACACTTTACAGTTGTCCCAACAAGGCTTCAGGACCCTAACAGTGGATTACAGCCGCACATGCTATAAAACCATACCAAGAGTAAAAACCAATCAGAAATTAAGAATGCTTCTCACTGGATAATCAGTGGAGTAAGCATGGCTAAAAAGAGTATCAGCAAACTTGGAGATAAGCCAAAACTAACTTTCCTAAATGAAATGCAGCAAGGATAGTGAGATGGCATGGGGAGAGAAGAACAGAATATCTAGAATTGTAAGGCAGTTTCAAAATTTATGACACATATTTAGGAAACCAGAAGGCGAAGAAAGAAAGATGAGTGTAAATAATATTTAAAGTAATAATGGTCGTGAATTTTCCAAAAGCAATCACAGGCGGTAATGCACAAATTCATAAAAGTCACCAAACATCAAACAGAATAAACATCATGAGATCTACACATAAGCATGTTATGATCAAACAGTTGAAACTCAAACAAAGATTAAAAGTGATCTATTGAAGTACTATTGAAAGTAAACAAAAGGAAAAAGATAAAGCACAACACTCTGCCTATAGAGAAAAAGGGTAAAAAATTACATCACATTTCTCAAAGAAACCATGTCAGCAAGAAAATTGAGTGAAATACTTGAAGTACTAGAAAAAAAATCTAACCTTGAATTGTATGTCTCCACCATCTTGCATCCCATTATGAGATATGAATACAATGCACCAATAAAAAATTTAAAAATGGAATAAAAATAGCAACAGAGAAGTAGCTGTTAAATACCATCTAAATAAACTTTTAGTCAAATTATTGCTACAGGAAGTTAATGCTTCCTGTAGCATTTCTATGCTACAGGAGATAAATTTCTTTCACATAGAGAAATAAATGAATAAAGTCATGACATAAAAGATTAAAACATTTCCTTAAAATACACAATTAAGAACATACAGTATTAGCAGTTGTTAGCAGACCATACCCAAATATTTTTAAGACATTTTTTGTTGAATTTGCTAAGGCTTAAGTTTACCGGGATCTATTACTTATGTTACCTAAGTTCCATTTCTGTATCTTCCATGATAATACATTTGGAATAAAATTTGTAATTATCTTGCTTTTTAAATAAGCTAAGTTGATACATTAGGAAAAAAACCCACATAGCAACACTTTTTCATATATAAAATGCTGCTTATAGCCATCCATATTAAGACATGATTTATTTTGAATGTGCCTTTGAAATATAGCATCATATTTTTAGATCAAATTAACTTTGGCAAAAGCAATTTTCAGTTCAACTTGATCTTTTAGCTATAGTTGGCAATTTATTTTCTTTAGTATTACAGTAAAACTCACTGTGTTGATGGTAGAATGTATTGCTAATGAGAGTGAAAATTACTAATGAGAAGGCAAAGGAAAATGAGTCACTTTAAGGAGGTGAAGTAACAATTAACCTATAAGAAGATAGTAGCACATTCACCAGGCATTTATTGCTGAGATCCAGTCATTAACTACTTGTCAAAGGAGGCCAGCAAAACAACTCAAAAACCTTTTCACAGGAAGCCATAGAACCAGAGAAGAAATAAATTAACATACAATTCTCATCAATAGAAATAACAAAATCTTTCACAAAAAAGGTGTTCTGGGAAAAGATATTTAGTAAATTTCTAGTGAAAAAGCCTTGTTTGTTTTAATCACAGATATGCTGTTTTCTGTGTTTTAGTCAAAGCTTGAATATTGATAAATTGCATGTTTTATGGCTGAAAACATAATGAAACCTTAGAAAAATTGTAATTTGATTTTTTTTTCAGCTTGTTGAAACTGTTGGCCATTTGAAGCAAGTTAGCACATCCTTTTTCTCATTAAGATCTTGTTGACCCATGGTCACAGTGTTGAACAAAGCAGGCAGCTTGAATCAATTTGACTGATTGTTGTTGTAAAAGTAGGGATATAATTTTATAGCTGGTCCTACTCCTGACTAACAATCAAAGTAAGGATTCACTTTAAAGACTTATGGGGAACAGTTTTGTTCACTAATTAAAATTCTACACTTAAAAGATTATAGATTTTAAATGAAGTTTTAACATTTATAAAGATATATAATATGTTTTATAAGACTATATATATATATATATAGTGTTTTATGAAACAAATTAGCATAGATGCAAACAGGAAATGGAAGTTTAGCATTAATGTTTGGGGGTTTCAACAATTATTAATTCATTTATTTTAAACATTAATTTTAAAGAATGTTAAATGTTTATTAGACTGTAGGACACAATTAAAACAAATTAAATTAAGACTTTGAGTTTCTGAGAATTGTCCTTTTTCTTTTTCTTTTGTCTTTTTTTTTTTTTTTTTTTGGTACTGGCAATTGAACTCATGGGCATTCTACCTTCAAGCTACATTTCCAGTCTTTTTACATTTTATTTTGAAACAGGGTTTTGTTAAGTTACTCAGAGTCTGGCTAAGTTGCTAATAATGTATACAAACCTGTGATCCTCCTAGTTTAGCCTCTGAAGTGCTGAAATTACAGATACCACCGTGCCAAGCTTTTTATTTTTTTTGGCAACTTAAAATTGGTGTGCTATATGATAAAAATCTAATTATATTTGTATAGTAATGGGATTCATATAAACTCAATTGAAATAATAAATATGAGGTATTCAGTGAAACTATTTTTGAGGAGACCATTTTAAGCAGTATTTTTTATTTTTAAAAATTGAATAGGATGGTTTCTCAGTTCCTGTTTTCCCAAAAGAAAGATTTTATTCAAGAAATACAGATATAATACATAAAAGAGTTATTTAAAGGAGTAGAAAGTTTTAAGAGAGGAGGCTTTTTAATTATTTAGAGAGGCTGTTTTATTTATTTTTAATTTTTTGTTTTTTCAGAGTCATAGACAGAGATTTATTTAGGAAAGTAATAAATATACCTTAAAGAGGGAATGTGGGTCATCTTCAGAGTGAGCGATGCATTTGAGGGGCTCCAGACTCTTTTAATTTAATAAGTTTTATTTATTTATTTTTGTATATTATTATTGGTGCATTATAGTCTCATAGCATCATGTAGGTCATGTTGACAATGGCATATATTCACACAGTGCTTGGTCTGTCCCTTCCTTCCCATTTCCCTCCCTCCCTGTACTGAGTGTCTAGGTTAACAATATTATATTCCCATGTAGTCTCGTGTAGCATTTTTATTAATGAACCCTAGCCTTCTTCCTCCCCTACCACTCCTCCTCCCTGTTTTTTCCTCCATTATTTGTGTTCCCCTGGTTTCCCAAATACTTCCTGGATTGAGCATATTAGAGAAAACACATGTCCCTTCTCTTTGTTGATTTAGCTAATCCCACTTAGCATAATGTTTTCCACATCTTTCTCTCATAATTTTGTTCTTCTTTATAGCTAAGTAGAATTCCATTGTGTGTATTTCCCATAGTTTTGCAATCCGTTCATCTGTTGAGGGAGACCTAGGCTGGTTCCATATTTTGGCAATTGCGAATTGTGCTGCTATGAACATGGGTATGCATATGTTACTGTAGTTCTCTGATTTCACCCCCTTTGAAAAGATACCCAGGAGTGGTAGAGCTGGATCATATGGTGGATCCATTCCCAGTTTTCTAAGGAATCTCCATACTGATCTCCATAGCAGCTGAACTGGTTTTCATTCCCACCAACAGTGTGGAAGAGAGAGAAGAGGCTATTTTTGAAGGGAAGGAATACACTTCAGAGAGAGTCATGGAGTAGTCCCTTCCAACAGTGGAAATAGCAATGGTGTTTTTTATGTGGTGAGTTCTTTGGTTGATGTGAAAACCTCTCCCCTTATGTATGATGTGTTTGGAGGTAGTTGCTGCTATTTTGTGTCATAGCGAAGTTCATCTGCACTGTTTCCACCATGTTGGAATGTTTCCCATTGGTACCTAACAAATTCCAAAGACTTTTGCTCTGTACATGATCCATACTTGGAAAGCCTCTTAGGCTGGTTGCCCGATTCTTTTTTATATCTAAGAAAGTAGTATCTGAGCAGAAAGAAGGTGACCTATGGGTGGAGTACTCCATCACTTCCTGTGGAGTGATTTTCATTCACTTCCAATGGGGCAAGACTTATCCCCACCACTTGCTGATATTTACCTAACTACGTAACAGGTGTTTTTTTTTTTTATTTTCAGGGATTGAATAATGTGAGTGTCTGCCATTCAATGACTATAACCTTTGTTTATCGCTATAACACAAGAAACACAATTCATCATTCACAAGGCATTTCTGCACAAAAAGAATATGTAGAGCACAATTCAATTATAGCCAGCCCTTATTTCATTTCCTAAAGCTTTGAAACAAATTAGAGACTTGGAAAAGCTTATAGTCTATGACTTTTCTTTTCATGTAAAAAATGACCTGAGCAGTAGATGAAATTTTTCTATACAATTTAAATTGTTTTCTATTGTGATCTTCTTAACAGTACCATGATATAGCATATGTATAAAAATACATGCAAGAAAAACCTCAGACTACAAATGCAGTATCTCTTTCTACTTTTCTGCATTTTCCATTTTCTTATACTATTCAAATAGATTTCCATATCACTTACTATTTTGTATCTCGTTTAAACATTAAACTGTTGCTTTCATTCTTCTCTATTTTATATTTTTTTTGTTTTGTAGCAAGCATACTATCATCAAGCCATACATTACAAATAACCTAATTTATACTAAAAAACTAAAATTTATTTTATGAATACAACTGACCCCAAACTGAAAATTTCTAGAAGGCACCTCTTCAATTTAATCTTATAGTAGAAGTCACTTTAGTATTTCTTCTATTATTTCTTTATTACCTGATTTATTTGAAAATCTCTTTAAAATTAAAATTTTAAAATCTAAAAGAAATTAAAGAAAAAATATTTTACTCATCTTTTCTTCTTTAAGAGCATTTTATCTTTCTGAAATTTAAAATATCGCTAACATTCTGAAGTTTGTTGCCTTCCTATTTATAAAATTTAGATTTTAATTTTGAAATAAACATATTTAGTGAGTTTCTTTGAAGAATTAAATGAGGCAAAGCTTCTTGGAAAATAACAGAGATCAGCTGGGTGAGGTGGTGTTTGCCTGTAAACGCAGCTACTTGGTGTGGAAGAGACTGAAATAGGAGAATCAAAATTAGCGAGTGAAATAATAGCTTACTAGTCAATACAGCTCTGAAAAATATGTGCGCCTTTAAATAGACTGGTTAGGAGGAAAAGGGTACTAGTCTTGTCCTACTAAATAAAATATTTATAAATCTGAATAAAAATACGAGACAAATGTCTGTTTTAGGGAAAAAAAGGCAGCACAGTATTATCATTGAGAAGAAAACTATTATAATTTTCATTGTATCCTACTTGGGGCACTTTTCTTCTATGACACTAGAGGTTGTAACCTAAGCAGAGTGGATTTCTTGCTTAGGATGCACAGAAATAGCCTCTAGGTTGCTAAGGCAACTGAAACTGAAGGATATTCATCAAGGAGGAAGATGCCGGGAGGTGTTGTGGAGACAAGACAGAAGTTTTATGAGATTCACCTGGGGCACAGGATGAAGACCACATTAAATGTTGGGAATGCTGACATTCCAGACTAACCAAAAAGAGATAGTACACCAAGAAGCTCTAATATTGAGTAGAAACCCCTGAGCTATATGACTTAGTATTACCAGAAAGAGTGGAGACCAGAAAGCAATTTATATCTTTTAGATACCTAAAGAAAAAAACAAGACTCTTGAGCTAGAATTCTACACAGAGTGAAAAAACTTGAAAAATGAGGATAAGCTAAGACTTATTTATTTATTTATTTTTTGTGGGTCTTGGTTTGGAACCCAGAGGCACTTGACCTCCGAGCTACACCCCCTGCCCTATTTTTTATTCTTTATTTTGAAACAGAATCTCTCTAAGTTGCAGAGGGCTTCATTAAGTAAATGAGGCTGTCAGCGAACTGCAATCCTCCGGTCTCAGCCTCCCGAATGCTGGGATTACAAGCGTGCGCCACGACGCTTGGCTAAGCTAAGACATATTTAGATAGCACATCTGTACATTTGCAATTCAAGAAAACAAAATGGGTGTTTCTTAAGGCTGGAAGAAAATGTTGCCAGATGTTATTTTGACTATAGAGGTAAAAATGAAGAGTACTAAAGATGGTAAAAACATCTACTAGAGCTAGTAAATGCATAGAACAACAGAGTAGCATGCAACGCCAATTTCCAAATAAATTTCTATGCATTAGTATTGTTTGGAAGATTTAATATTGTTCACATATAATTTCTACCCAGATAGAAATATAGGTTCAATGTAATACTAATTGTATTATGACAAACTTTTCTTAGAAGGTAGAAATAGATAAGATTATTCTAAAATTTATACTGAGGAGTAAACCAACTAGAATAGCCAGATGTATTGTGAAGTACAAAAGGTTGGAGGAGTCTCAGTGTCTGAATTTGAAACTTACTACACTAATCATGACAGTGTAATTTTGGGAAAACAAATACAATCATGCATTATATAATGTATTTTGGTCAATGATGGACAACATTTATGATTGGTGGTACTTGAGATTTTAATGGAACTGAAAAATTCCCATCAGACATTTTAGATTTTGTGGCATAATACATTACTCACATGTTTGAGATGCTGCTGCTGTAAGCATATTTGCTGCACCGCCAGTCATATAAAAGTATCACACATACAATTATGTATGGCACCTACTTGACAATGGTAATAAATGGCTCTGCTTCTTTATGTGTTTACTATATTATGGTGTTTATTATTATGTTATACTGTATTTTATTTACTTAAAAACATTTCCTGTGAAACGATGTCCTGTTAGAATAGCCTCTTATATTTGTTCATTTTAGTCCCTTGATTCCATCAAGAGAACACATTGACAGATCAATGCCATATAGTTTTGTGTAAGTATATTCTGTGATATTTGCAAAACATGAAAGCCATCTAATGACACACTTTTCACAATGTATCCTTGTCTTGTTCTTAAGCATGACTACTATATTCAAATAGTACTAAAATGAATATCCCAGAAATAAATTACAAAAGAGCCCAAGGAAACACAGGGTAGAGTAAACTTCACTAGCTCAGCTGTGTACCTGGTTATTTTACTTCATGTTTTCCAAGGTTAATAGGACTCTAAAATTGATGAAGAATTTTACCCTATATAAATCTTGCTTTACTTTGATTTTTAAAACACACAGTCATTAAAGTTAAGAATTCTGAAATATGCCATCATTAGCCTGGTAATCCTCAAACTGAAATTGATGTAAATACTGATTTTGAATCTTGACAAATGGCAAAAATATCAATCCAAATACCTTAGTTACTTTTGACTATTAATGTCAAAACTGAATCCATCAGAACTAAACATAGATATTTAAACTTAAATAATCAATTTTTTTGCTAATTAAATCATGTAATTAGAAAAATAACTATTGTTATAATAATATAATTTCAGTAAGAGGGTTTTATTATTATAACATTTAGGCACTAGTATTTTCAGCAGAAAGAAATGGAGAAGACTGCATATATTTATGCAAAGAATAGTGGGCTAGGCTAATAGAAAATTTCTTAGTTTAGAAAATACTGTATTTACTTGCAAATATTATAATTTTTCTCAAAGATATCCATTTCTTTTTTTCAGATATGGAGAATGCCACAACATTACAAAGATGTTTATCATGACAAGTAATGTTTATTTCAAACCAGCATATTTTTTGACCATCTATATTTCTTTTTAGCAGTATGCTGGTGCAAATTCTGTGTGGTATAAATTAAGAAACTCCATTGTGAATGCTTCTGTATATCTATTTGGTACATTCTGCATTAATATTTGATTGAGTTTGAATAAGCAAGAATATGGATGTGTGCTGTAGTACATTCTTTTCTTTTCTTTTCTTTTCTTTTATTTTTTTGTAGTACTAGGAATTGAACTGCTTCAGAGGTACACCCCCAGCCCTACTTAATTTTTTACTTCGAAGCAGGGTATCTCTGCATTGATGAGAGTCTCACTAAGTTGCTGAGGCTGGCCAGCAATCCTTTGATCATTTTGTCTCAGCCTCCCAAGCAGTGGGATTACAGACATGTGCCACCACACTTGGCTACATTTTTTGCTTTTACACAATTATTTGGGATGAGTGGTGCTACAATTTGGATTTGGAAAGTCTTCCAAAAGATCACGTTTGAGCCTTGGTCCTCAGCCTGTGGCACTACTGGGAGGTGGAGGAACTTTTAGGATGCGGGGCCTACTGGGAACCTTAGGTCATTAGGGAGATGCAATTAAAGGGGATGATGGGACCCTGCCCCTTCCTTTTTATCTTTTCTTTTTGAGTCCCAGGTGAATGGCTGTGTTCTGCCACATGCTTTCCACACTGGCCCAAAAGCAATGACAGCAACTGACCACAAACTGAAATCTCCAAACATGTGAGCCCCTCTAAACCTTTTCTCTCTACAAGTTAATTGTTTGAAGGAGTTTTGTACAGAAACAGAAAGCTAGCAGGTTATTCTAAAACATTTTTTTTCCATCTGTACCATCATAAACAGAGTTTGTAGAACCTAATCTGTTTTTTGGTGAGGCAGCACAACTTCCTATGTTGATGTGTAGGATGATGTATACACATGCTAAATGGGCCCAACTGTACAATATCAGTCACTTAACATACTAAGAATTTGAAATATAAGGAAAAAATTGAATACATGGCTTTTGTCCTTCAGAAACTTACCATCTAGCTTAGCTAGTGGGACATACAAAGATTTGATTTGATGTACTTATCAATTTAATAGATATTCATTGGTAAAATCCATAACTTCACAGCTCTAATCATTTACACCCTATTTCTCACTGTGACTGACCAGAGAGAGAAGAAGGACCATTATTATTAACCTGTTGTTTTTGGTTGAGCAAATAAATATGTGTATGTAAGTACATGGATGGAAAGAAAAATAGATGCCTGCATGTAAGAAGAAGCTTATGAGATATTCAGATAAGCATCTGGAATCAATGCCTGATTATGTCAGTTTTCTCTCTCAAACAAAATTATATGTATTCTGAGAGGATGGGATGGGTTGACAATAAGATAAGAAGTTCAATAAAAAGTATTCAAATTATGAAAGGATGAACTGTGCAAATGTAATTTGAAGAATCGATACACTGCATTTTTAAAGTTTTGTTTGCCATAATAAGGGCATAAGTGTGTGCATAAAATTTGAATCTACTGACTTTGGAGTCAAAGAGTCATGAGCTCAAATGTTGAAACTCCCAGTTACAAAGTAAATTCCTTGGACAGGATGCATCTCTGAGTCCAAAGTCTTTTATATGTAGCATAAGAAAATAAATAGTAACTCCACTGCATTTAAAACTCTGCTCCTTTTTATTTGATAATACAGTTTACTTTTTATCCTTTATGTATTGAATCAATCTGAGCATATATTTATTTATCAAAAAAGCTTAACTCTCTTTTCTTCATCTTTTTTGCATCATTTCTTTTTGAATTTTTATCAGTGTCTCTCTTAACTATTTTATTTCATACACAGTTAAGTTTATTCTGCATATTTTTCTAACTTCTTAAATATTATACTCATTTTCTGTATTTTTCTTTTTCAAATATTGTTAGCTAATCTCAAGTATCAGACATATTATTGGAATTATGCACTTGCTTATTCTTTAGTATTTTAAATTCTGCTTCAGTTTCTTCTTTGCATTATTAAATATTTTGAACTGATTTGCATTTTGGAAACCAACAGATTCTTCTGAGTTTTTTTGTGTTTATTTTTTGTTTGTTTTTGGTGGTACTGGGGTTCCTGGAAACCCTTCTACCTCCGGGCTACACTCCCAGACCTATTTTTTAATATTTTTATTTGGAAATGGTCTCTTAAGCCAGCGAGGCCGGCTTCAAACCTGCGTGAACCTCCTTTCTCCCCCTCCCAAGTGCGGGGATTACAAGCGTGCACGCCTGGCTCTGAGGTTTTTTTGTTTTGTTTTATTTTAGTTTTCATTTCTAACCTGACTAGAAGCTGGTCATAGAATGTGGTCTATAACTTTGTCCTGGCATACTTCCATCAACATCCCATACACACCTCAAATCCAACAAATTCATATCGAAATGGATTTTTTTTTATTTAATCTCTCATTTTGTGGAAAGTGATGTGTTGCTCTTTTCCCCACAGTAACGATCTAAAGAATGACAGCCCCTTTCACGTGGTGCTTCTAGTCATAAGAGTTTCTTCATCTCTTTGGCCTCTCCAGATCCAAATAACTCTCAGATCTTCTCACTTATGTTTAATAATCACATCACAAACAATAATTTAATAATTAATAATTTAATAAATAATAATAAATAAATAATAATTTAATAATTAATTAAATTAATAATTTAATATCACATCAACAACATTTCTTTATTAACATATCAATTCCCTAATTTCAGTTTTTAATATTTTACCTAAAATCTTTCATACTGTCCATTTTTAATCTTGTCCCCATATTCTCATTCAAAATGTCTATTTACAGCTGGGCGTGGCAGTGCACACTTGTAATCACAGCATTCCGGAGGCTGAGGCAGGAGGATACTGTTTGTGGACAGCCTCAGCTACTTAGTGAGACCCTTTTTCAAAATAAAGAATAAATAATAAAAAATTGGGATGGGATTGTAGCTTGAAGGTAGAATGCCCTGGTTCCAGTACAGCAAAAAAAAAAAAAAAAAATGATGTCAGTCTCATTCTTGATATTCTTTAGTGAATTCATAAAAATTTAAATGATAGCACATATCAGCCTCTATTTCCTTTGTCATATTTTGGGGGAGGGGAAAGCAGCTTCCTCTTCTTGGTTTTATATTTCTCAATTACATGATTGTTCTCTATTAAATCTTATGACCATGAAGCAACTTTTAAGGTTCAGCCTACAGGATAGAGAACTCTGTCATTTATATTATTTAATCACATTTTATTGGAATTACCTCTCTTACTTGGTTGCTCAGGCTTCAAGGAATAATGGAACTTATTTGTCATAGTTTCACTTATTATTTCAAATCTTCATGTAGCTCTTAAGACCAATGGCCTAAACTAGAGTGACTCAATTTTAGAAAAAATTTATACTATTTCAACATAATAGTAATTAAAGTGCTTTACCTTTTCTAAATAAAAATAAGTGGTTTGATCACTTCATACAAATAGTTTAAATTATCCCTTTTGGAAAAAAGATGATTGTAAATGTTTTTCATATTCATAGCTTTTTTTTTACAAGTATAGATATGCTTACACTTGTCTTCATTATTTGAAATACAGTGGGTCTTATAATTACAGTCATTTAAACTTAATTTTATTCTTTCTGCAGTGCTGGGGATCAAACCTACTACCCTTTAGCTACAGCACCATCCTGCATTTTAATTTAAAATAAATGTATAATTTCCCAAGCTATATAGTTGACATCTCAATCTTTCTCAATCTCTGGGCCAGGAATTACCCTGAGTGCAGCTATGCCAAGGTAATGGACAAACATGCTAATTTTACCCAAAGCACTGATTTTGACTTTTGGAAAACATTATGTTAAATGTTGAACAACTTTACTCTAGAACTAATCTTATTGTTAGAACAAAATATTCATATGCATTTTAAAGAGCCACAAGGAAACTTCAAAGAAATTTCTTACTTACATTGGCTTTTAAAAACCACATACCAAGGCCTGGAGGACATATTGTTTTGTCTCTGATACTGAGCTTATTTCAACTAAAAAAATTATTGATAAACTTCTCAGAGTAGAGAAATTTGTTTACTCTATACTCAGGCCTATTGTTAAGATCAATTTTATATTTTTGATGAAGGAATGTAAAGTGATAATAAAAGGTAAAGGATAATTTTTCTAGTATTTAATTTCAATATCAGATTGGCTTTGATTTTAGAATAAAGGATCACTTGTGTAAATTGCAGCTTTCTATATGAAAAGACCAGAAGTCCATCTACTACATCAGAAGAAAGGAACTTGCATTTCTGGCATCTGAGTCTTCATACTTAAGTCTCTCACGCCAGGCAGTTATAACTTTATATCTATTCTACTTGGTGCATAAAGCCTCTTTACATTTTCTTTGAGTTTAATCTTCTAGGCTTTGCAGGTACAGTTTTGCAGTGAGGTTTTAAGTTTATGTGTCCATGCTTAACTGGTAGGAAAGTATTAATCAAATTAATCACAAATGGACTCTGCGATCACATTCAATTTTTGCTTCTAGCTTAATCAACTTTTATTTTTAGAAATTGACAAGCCTTTCTCCTTTATGTCAGAGGTATTCAGTCACTTTAGAAACAGTTGTCACTTTCTTCTTCATCTTCTTTTTCTACCTAAATAGCTCCAATACTCTCACTTATTTTACATGTAAAGCATCTCGGTTCTCCCTCGTCATCCAAGCTATTTTCCTTTTGGTGAATTTTAGATGGACAAAGACACTCTAAAGCATAACATCTGTACATGCATATCGTTTTCAGAATATGTTTTTTTCAGCAAAGATTAGGGTTTTCATATGATTTTTTTCTCCTTCTGTATCATGTTTTAAAGAATATGCTTGTACCTTTGCTCTCAGTCCAGAGCAGTTATCCTCTAACATTCTTCTATATCGATTTTTATTTATTTTAATGCCCCTTTTCCTTATCTTTGATTCTTAAAGTGTTTCATTTGTAAAGCGGCTTAATATAATTTAGATTGCCCTAGTAAACAATTACTTGACTCATTCCAAATTAAAGTGCTGCGACAGAAATGGCAGCTGTAGTTATTTCAGTTGCTCTACCCTAAACCTAGCAATTAAAAATAATTGCCACATTTTCCACTTTTAAAAGTCCCTCAGTCTGGATGTGGCTGTGCTTCTGGCCAGTTGAAATAAAAAAGAGAAAAATACATTATTTCTAATTACACAAAGTTTAAAGTAACAAAAATGACCCGATTTGGGTAAAAATTATATTTATAGCTTTTTTCATTGAGTTCAATGTATTCATTTAAGTGTGTCAAAAGGCCTTTATTTTTACCTAATTTAGTTTGACTAGAAATCAGTAGTGGTTTATTTATAATTAAAAATTTTCAGCCAGAAATAATAGAATTTTTGCATTCAGCTAGAGACAATTCAGAACCTATCTCAACTTTCAGATTCAGAGTCATAAATATCTATTATCTCCTATGATAGGCCCATACATCAGCACAAAATAAACAGGAAAACAACAGTTATATTCCTTTAGTAAATAAATTATTGAAGCACCTCATTTTGAAGTCATTTTAAAACAAATTACTTGAGTGTAACTTGTGCCCACTATTTTCTTTAATCTTGAAACTCCCCTTGGGTTTGAGTTTATTAGAAGCTTAGTTGATAAGAACATTTATTTATTCATTTAAAACACAAATAGTTTGAGCAACATGAATGTAATACCACAGAATCTGATATGTAACATTTAATATTAACCTATAAATTATAAGTATTTACATGGGTAGAAATTGTGTATATCAATTTCTTTTAAAATCTTTATTTCACAGTTAAAATCCAGCCATAAATGTTTCTGCTTACTGTGGATTTATCCAGATGTGTTGCATGGTACCTGTACCAGTATTGGGAATGGCCTAGGAAGATTTGAGAAAGTTCTGATTATTAATAAATATATTTAAAAAATTGGGTGAGGGGCAGATCTGTGAAAGGACTTGGTTTCTGCCAAGATGCAGGCAACTATTCCAATGTAAATTAACCTAGCTAAGGTAATTAGCAAGTCAGTAGGAGGGGGGAACTAGGACTTCCTCATCTTCATTCTAAAGACAGGTTTACATAATTGGATAGTCTAGGTAGGATGGGAAGAGGGGGTTGATCTTCATGAAAGGAGACACCTTGGTGGGAAAGTAAGGGGAGAGACCTTACAGGGACATGAGGCTGTAACTGTCTTCTGTATTTCTATCTTTTTAATAAACTTCTTTAGAACTTCAGCAAGAGGCCACAATATTGCATATTTATCCTTAGCTCAGAACAAGAACCCACGGTTTTTGTGGTTTTTGGGGGGAATTATTTCCAGGGGTCTAACAAAGATCCCTGGGGATAGTTTCCCAAACTGTAATATTTTCTCTCAAAACCGTAACAGTTCCCATGTGTTGGAATTCTATGTGTACTTGTATTTCTTTTATAGAATTTTGATGATACCACTCATGAACTATCTACTGCCATTTTTTTCAAAACATCGTTATGTATGAAGAGGGTGGAAATAAAAGCCTATAGCTGAAGCAACAACAAAAAAACCCACATAGTTCCAGAAATAAATCTTTGAAATGCAAAATAATCTGGTTCTTTAATCAAACATTTAATAAGTTTTAGCATGGGTCTGGCACTCGGTTGGAGACTAGATCACAGTGCTAATAAGGATTTACTATGCCAGGAAAGGTGTGTAAAGAAGTCATCAGCTCATTCATCTTGGTTTGAAATTTTTTTTAAAGTTGTTTTTGACTTGGTTTCTTACTGCATTTAAACTGATATCCTAACCATACCTGTTTTGGGAATTAAAGCAACATGTAAAGAGCATTTTCTTAATTCTTTTTGAGAGGGACAGCATCCCGTTAGAAAGTGAATGCCTAAATTTTAACATATTTAGCCTTAATAATAATGATGACAAATATATAACATACGAACTTATAAATATGATACTCTCATTCTAGTTTTGTGGATGAGGTATCAAATGACATGGAAAATTATTATTATTATTATTATTATTATTATTATTATTATTATTATTTGGTGGTACTGGGGTTCCTGGAAACCCTTCTACCTCCGGGCTACACTCCCAGACCTATTTTATATATCTTTTTATTTGGAAACATGGTCTCTTAAGCCAGCAAGGCTAGTTTTGAACTTGCTCAATCCTCCTGTCTCTGCCTCCCAAACACAGGGATTACAAGCATGTGCCACCATGCCTGGCTCAACATGGGAAATTTAAAAACATACTGACATTTCAGTGATAAGTGCTAGTAATTGCTGAGTCAGTCTGAATTCATTGGGGAGTCTGAGCATTAAATCAGGACTCTATGCTCACTCCTATAATCAGTATTCTACACTAGTTATTGTTATTAATGACAATTATGTTTTATTTATTACAAATATTTTCTCATTTATTATCTTTCATGAAACAGGCATTCAAATATATTTTGGCTGGGGAATGAAAAATGTGAAAGCTGTAGAGAAATGGCAACAATTTCAAGTTCACACTACCAATTATTTTATGTATGGTGTTTTATATTCATCCATTATTTCACATCTTAAGTGTTATGTGATTTATGGTTAAAAAGGTATCTTTGTTTAACAGCCACTCAGATGGTTCTTTGATATTTTAGGTTGAGCTTTTCACATTCCATTTTAATTCCACAATAATATCTTTGTCTGAAATGCCTAAATTACATTTTTAAAGGAACATTTCACTTAAAGTAGATCACATGAGGGAAACTTGAAGGTCTGCAAATAACATTCAACTTGAACATTTAAATTTCAGTTTTGTTTTTCACATCTTGAGCAAACATGTAGGAAGCAAACACATTTATTTTGCTTAGATTTGTTTTGAACATAGATTAAACATAGACATTTACTAAATAACTTTTCGGCTATAAATGTAATTTTTTGTGGTACTGGGGATTAAAGCTAGGGGCATTCTATCTTTGAGATACAGCCCAAGAATTCTTTATTTATTTACTTTTAAACAGGGTCTTACTAAATTACCACATGCTGGTCTTGAATCTGTGCGATCACTCTTAGCTAACTATAATTGTGTGTGTGTGTGTGTGTGTGTGTGTGTGTGTGTGTGTGTGTTTCTGGAATTAAACCTAGGCATTCTACCTCCAAACTACACCTCTAGTCCTATATTTTTAAAAAAACAAAGTCTCACTAAGTTGTTGAGGTTGGTTTTGAAACTGTGATCCCTCTCTCTTAGCCTCTCAAGTACTAAACTACAGGCATGTGCTAACCCACCCAGCTCACATTACTTCTCTTCATTAATTAAGAAAAAGTTATATTCAAGGATGGGATAATACCTTAACAAGTGAGTCACCAAAAAAGATGATGCATAAGCATGTGTAGTGATGCTCCATATTATCTGTCTTTAGCAAAATACAAATTAAAACAATGAGATATCACTATTAATCTGTTACAATATTCATAATCCAGAACACCCAGCAGCACCAAATTCTGATGGGGATTTGGAGGAACAGAAACTCTCATTGTGGTAGGAATCAAAAATAGTGTGGTCACTTTGGAAGGTACTTGGTGGTCCCTTATAAAACTAAACATACTCTTTCCATGCACTACAGCAACGGTTTCCTTTTGGTCTTTACCCAAATGAATTGAAAAGTTATGTCTACACAGATCCTCACATAAATATTTATAAGCTTTATTCATAACTTCTGAATCGGAAACTACCAAGATGGCCTGTAGTCGGTGAATGGATACACTGTGGCACTACTACTCAATGAAATATGATCCAGCTCTAAAAAAAAAAAAAAAAAAAAGATTTATCAAGCCAAGAGAAAACATTGAGGAAATTTATTTATTTATTTGTTTGGCACTGGGGGTGAAACCCAGGGGCTCTTCTACCTCTGGGCTATACTCCCAGACCTATTTTATACTTTATTTAGAAACAGGGTCTCACTGAGTTGCTGAGAGCCTCACTAAGTAGCTGAGGCTGGCTTTGAACCTGTGCGATCCTCCTGTCTCAGCCTCCCAAGAGCTGGGATCACAAGCGTGCGCCACCAAGCCTAGCTCTATACTAAGGAAATTTAAATAATAATAAGTGAAATACCGGATCTAAGATTGCTCAATAAGTAATGAACCTCAAAATGCTCCAAAACTTGAATGATAATAAAGAACCTTTTTCTTTTATGGTAGGTAATGTTGATACTGTGAATGCATGATATATAAAAGAAAAATAAAACTATGAAGAATATACAGAAAATTATGCAAACTTATTAGTAACAAATATACTCAATACATGCTGGAGGCATATCAAAATTCAACAGAAGCCAGTTTAAGATGTTCCTGTCTCAGTCAAAATTCGCACCAAACAACCCAAAATAATTGACCACAGAATTTATTTGCTCACAGTTTCTGGAAATTTTGGGTTTAATTCATGTGAGAGCAGGGTCTGGTGCTCAGGATATGGTGGTGAGAAGCAGATGGAGGAAGAGAACAGGTTCTTCTTCACATTATGGAGGCCAGAGCAAGAGAACACTATTCCTAATGCCACAAATACAGGGATCCTCCTTCTCTAGCCACATCCCACCGGCTTAGGTTACCACCCAGTAAAACCATTACAATGGATTTATCCATTGGTGAGATGACAAATCACATGATATCATTATATCATCTTTGAGTACAAATAAACTCTTCAGGAGATATTCTATATTTAGTCTGACAGTTTTCAATAAACAATTGAGGAATAATAATAATAAATTATAGCTGTCAGAATAAATAAATATATATATATGAGTCTATGCTGATGAATAAATAAATATATGAAGTAAAGAAAGCTCTTTCTTATAATAGAATTACAATCAATAAATGGAAAAGAAAATATAGAATTATAAAAACATTTAGTAAATATCACATACTGTATGCCATAGAAAAAATTATTAATAGATGCTAAAATTAACAAATGAAAGCATAGTAACAAAAATAATTTAATTGCATAGACTCAAATGATCACCCAAGAAAATACTTATTAATTACTAATTAAAATATAATGAAGAAATCTGTCAGATTTTACCTTGACAAATAATCAATGTTAACATTACTCATAACAGAAAATATTAATATAATTCACTGTCTGATATGAAAAATAGCACCCTATCATATATGTGGCATTTTGTCTAAACTTCACATAATTTTTATATATATATATATATGTATATATATATATATATATATATATATATATATATATATATATATATATATATATCAATGAAGGGAAAGTCAGGGACATCTTCCAAACAACTATCTAACGTGATTCAAAACATACCGAGACAATGAAATACAAATCTTTTCCTGATTGGAAGAGAATAAAGAATCAGGAGACTAAAAGCAATGTAGAAATTTACCAGACAAAGAACATTACAGTGGGACAATTAGTATTCTGCAGATTAGATGTCACTATTGTATCAACGTGAACTTCCTGATTTTAATAAATGCATTAAGTTTATATAAGATTCTAGCATTTGAGGGGGAAGTTAAGCTGATCTATAGGGAAATTCATTTTTATTACCTCAGAAGTTTGATTTTTCTCTAATTATCTCCAAATGTCAAGACAAAAGTTAAATTTAAAAAGCAAATAATTTTCTAGTAATTTTACCTTTGAGATTCTAATATCTTTAATATTGCTATTTGAAAGGTTATCTAATCTATTTTTACAAGTCATCTCAAAATTTGCTAATTTATCCTGACAACTAAACAAAAAGGAGAAAAAGATAAATAAAAATATATTTAAATAATTATTCCTAAAGTAGGGGCTATGAAAGTAAAGAAATAGGGGTTGGGTGCCTATCCTAAGAAAGTTTATAATTTAGCTAAAAACATAAGGGCTGCATATGCTTGTAATTATATTATGATTATTGCATTTCATGTGATGCGAAAATGTTGTGCGTAAGTAAATGGTATTGGTGTGGAGAAGAAAGTGTTTTTAAGCCCCGTTGACCGGACAATATACCAAGTCCAATGTATTTTACTAATATTGGATTGAAATGAATCTAAATGTGAGTGCAAGATTTTATGATTTGAAGCACAAAATTAAGTAGTCAGACACAATAGAAAATTGAATAATCCACTAGCATAGAACTGAATATTCTTTTGGTAATAATATTGCAATAAACCGGTATTCCAATTTATTATGAAGTTATCTATTCTTAGAAAATCATTTAGTCATCAATAATCTTATGAGGTATATTCCATTATTTAATTCACTTTTATGAATGAGAAGCAGGTGATTAAGTATGATGTTAATTGTTAGAGTTCACACTGCTAGGTAAAGTAATGGAACCAATGGTTCTGACTCTAGGGCCACATTTTCCCTAAAGAGAGGAGACACTTGCTGTACTGGAGATTAAACTTCTTTTTCTGGGGAGACATGAACCTGTAGAATGAACCCCTCAGAGGTGTGGAAGGATTTTATGTGGTGAATGCTTTCTAAGTAATCATGCTCTTTTGTCTGAGCTGGATGGTAATCACTGCTGCAGTGTTTGTGGGTCATGCAGGAAACGCTACCAGACCACTCCATGTAAAGAAGGCCTGAACTTACTGGGAAGCAATCAGAAGGAACAATGGTCTAGCCAGACAAAGTAATCAGCTCTTCTGTGTTTGATAACCTAAAATCAGCTGATGCCTGGACCTGGAAAGGAACAGAAGATTGAAAAGCCTTTGAATCTCTGGATAAAATTAAGGACCATACTTGGGCCCTTTAATATCCTAATTTCAGGGAGCACTCTGGAAACTGAGAGTCACAGGTGTCTCTAATCAAAGAAAATGTCTCAGAAGTTCAGTTGTAGACATATTGAGTGTGAGATTCATGTGAGACATTCAAGTATATGTGTTAGAAAACCTCTGTTACCACAAGACAGTAAATTGGGTGTTAGATATGGAGGTGGCAGCCATCAATAGATCAATAAAGAGTATATTAGTAATCATAACATAGCTATTAGCAAAGAGTCTAATGCAGACCATCTGATCCTAAAAGTCATGAAGTCCAGGAATCTGTACAATCATATTCTTGAAAGTCGTGTGGTAGAAAAAATTACTAAAGTGGAAGGCCTAGCAAGGTGACCTTGTAAAGAAAAGGTCATAAGTCACTTATGTAGCTTACTCAGGAATTTCCTTCAGTCCTTAACTATTATGTTTCAACTTCTATAAGCCCATCTGCCTACTTCCATCCTTTGCTTTATAAAATGAAAGCTCTTGGGAAGTTTGGGGTTGGAGGCTTTCAGAAGCGATCTTAACTTTGGCTTGCTGGTGTAATAAGCTTTTTTTTTTTCCACCCTAATTGGCATTGGGTCAATTTTTCCAGAGAATTTCTGCAACCGTTTAAATAATCATAATACATGGTTATATAATTGAAAAGATTCACAAAGCGCTAAAGAGAGAACTTATATAAGTCTCCACAGACAATTCTGCCATAAAACTTCAAGGAAGGTAAAGATGCAGTTTCAGCAGGAGAAATACAAGATGTCAGTTGTAGAGATATCAGGAGGCATGTAGGTACAGATGTCAGGCTCTTTCTCAGTCACATAGGATTAATTAATTAATTAATTAATTCTTTTATACTGAGGACTGAAACCAGGGACATTCTACTTCCAGGCTACACATCCAGCCCTTTTTTAATTTTTATCTTTATTTTTGTTTGAAACATGGTCTAACTAGATTGCTCTCTAGGTTGCTGTAGCTGTCCTCCAACCTGTGATCCTCCTGCCTCAGCCTCCCAAGTACTGGGGTTGCAGGTGTGTGCTACCAATCCTGAATGATTTTTAATTTTAACATGTACATGACATGCTTTGGTCTCAGGGCAACCAAAGTGATTCAGTTTGTAGGACCCATTAATTTTTTCCATCGCTCCTATTCCACTGATTTAACCTCTGCCCCCACTGTCATGAGGGTGATTTGCTACTCCCAATGCATGCTTTTCAAGGATGGTTTTCTGCCACAACATGGCATTTAAGATGTCATTCAAGTTTGCTTCCCTGTTTGTTTTAATTTTGTCATCCTGTCTGTTTTATCTGGTGCTTAGTAGAAGGGAAAACGAAGGTTGAAAACACAACTCTCATGTTCTCCTGATGGAACTGGTTCGGTTCAATTTGCTGTTACATATTGTTCCTAAAAAGTTACCCATTTCACCCAGGTGTTCAAATTTATTTGACAGTGTTGTGTATCATTAAAAGAAATTCTGCATCATCAAAATAAAATCTACAGCTATATTTGACTTCAAAAGGAATTTAGCTTTAATTATGTCCATTGTACTTTTAACAAATTGTGTTCTTAATGAATATATTATATTTGAAGCAAAACAATCACCCTTCTTCGTTCATTTGGGCATCTATGCTGGAGAGAATTCACTTATGTCTGTATGCATCTGTGTACACTTATTTGTTGATACATATACATATGAGTAATGATAAAGATTTGATGACAGACAAGTCAGTATTCCAAATGTAAAAATATACCTTATTAATAATATATTAACAATACATTAAAATATATGATACAAATTGTTATACACACAAAATTTACTTTAACAGAGTGATGAGGATAAACTCTAACTTTGCTAATGGAATAACTTATTGCCAAATATTTGTTGTCCTGTCTCCTGAAAGGGGACACATACACACAAAATATTATTTTCTAATCATTGAGGTAGGGGGGTGAAGTCATAGATATAGGGTAAAAGAAATTAAGTGGATAGAGAGACTAATAAAGAGCAAACATATTCAAGTCTTTCTTGAATAGGTGAATATTTTTTAGGAATCTAGGCTCACCTCTTTTCTCTCGTTTTATGGTTCTTTTTGGTCACCTTCAAGGCAACTGTCACCTGTCATGATGCTTAAGGCATGTGCGTCACAACATGCGAATGGGATAACGATGGGGATTGAGGGTTGTTAGAAGTCATTTCGGTTGCCATTTTTGATCTAGCAGGTTTCAACTGGTCTGGTCACAGAGGCGTCTCTGCTTTGTCAGTGTTTATAATTATTACACTGGTAATAATCATTTTTACTAGATATTATAGATATCAAAAGCATAGATGTACTTAGAAAAGTCTGTGAGTTTTATAGGATTATGTAGTCCATCTTTTACAGAAATACCATAGTTCAGCTTCAAAAGTTCTTTAAAAATAAGTACAAGAAAAAAATTGCAGTCCAGCATGAAAAACACAACAAAGAACAGTATCTTTTCTATCCTGTCAGGAAGCATTTTTGAAAACAAATCATCTAACCTAGTGCAACTTCAAAGAAGCAATCACTTCAGCAGAAAAAATGTCCAAAAGTATATAGTATAAGTATTTATCATGGCAGCAATGACTGAATGTAAAATGAGCATATCAAACACATTTCCATTTTAAATCATCATCTAGCTGGGAAGTTACAGTAGACATTCTTTTGTATTTGGTATTTGAGGAACATTACCGTATTGTAAAATGTATATCATGAAACCTATATAATGTTTAGTAATAATTTTCCTTTATTCTGAAAATAAATTTAGATTAACATTTTTGTTTGTTTCTAAATATCCCAAGATGCTATGAATTAACAATTCTATAAACTAAGAATACTACACTACCCCTCGGAAGTTACATACACAGTACTGAGCTGAATGAACATTTTATTGTTAATTTCTTTAAATTTTTTACTACTAGTGAAGTCATTCTGAGATACAGTACATTAAAAAAGAAATATATTTGAGCCGGGCATGGTGGCGCAAGCTTGTAATCCCCGCACTTGGGAGGCGGAGACAGGAGGATGGAGCTGGTTCGGAGCCAGCTTCGCTGGCTTAAGAGACCCTGTTTCCAAATTTAAAAAATATATATAATAGGTCTGGGAGTGTAGCCAGGAGGTAGAAGGGCTTCCAGGAACCCCAGTACCACCAAAAAATTATTATTATTAATAATAATAATAATAATAATAATAATAATAATAATATAAAAAAGAAATATATTTGAAATTATATTTGAGCACATTAGTCAGGGAAGATACTGTCTTATGTTCATTTATTTCAAGAAATAGGTATTCTAGCAAAGTCTGAGGAAATCCACAAGAGCTGGGTCATAACTGTGCCTGAAAGATCAGGGTTGGGCCATTGTTGATGGGTTTTAGAGTTTAGGCTATAAACACAGCACCTTCAAATAAAAAGCTTCACTTTGAACTTGACAGAGACCATATTCTCAAGTACTTTCTTCAAGTTTTTGGATCCCAAAGGAGATATTAAAGGAAAAATAATTTAATTAAAATAAAATTAAAGTGATTCAACTTAAATATTAGTCCTAGGCAGTTTTTCAGCACTCCCCCATCTTGTTCATTTATACAGTCCTGATTTTCACATAATGTTACGTATAATACCGCTCTTCATAGTGTCGCAGTTACTCTTTTTGGTCAACATTCCCACTTATGTAATCCAAAACTACTGAGCACACAACTTAGATGGAAGTATTTTCTTACAGTTTTTGAAGATTCTGGGTTTAGCCCATGAGGGGTTGGGTCTACAGATCTCAGGCCATGGTGGTGGGAAATAGAAATGAGAGAAACTGAGGGCTCTGCTCTCATATAATGCAGTAAGAAAGAGCAATCAAACAAGGACTTTCAAAAAGACAAAAGCACAGTGCACAAGGCGACAGCCCAGGGACTCGCCTTTTCCAGTCACAACCCACGTGCCTACATCACTGCCCAGTAAACTCATTACAGTGAGTAAACTCATTACGGATGAGATTACAACCCTCGTGAGTTAGTTATATCAACCCTGAATTTTAATACATGAGCTTCTAGAGGACATTCTATATCTAACCAAAACAGTTCCAAAAAGAAAGAATAGTATAATGCTTCAGTCAAATAAAACCCTTTTTTTCCCTAAACACTAATTTCCTCATCACCTACTTTTAGAGTGTCATATCAGAAAAGGCAAATTAATAAAACCTGGCACTTAGTCGGTCATAAAAAAATATATTATGCTTTGCCATCATAAGAAGGGCTAAGCATGTATACTGTTAAATACATTTGGTGCAAAGTGCTACTTTTTACAGGCTTTTATTGGTGTATTGTAGTCATTCATCATATAGTGGTTTAGAGTGATAGGGACATGCATGCGTACAGCACTAGGTGTGAGTTTTACCCTAGCTGACTGCTCACTCTACTCCCTTTTCCATACATGATATCAAGACTGACATTGATAATTTCACATATGTTCTTAATGGCAATGGGAGTGTTTCCTTTATTAATTCTGCCTCTCCCCGCCACCAGCCTCCTCTAAGACCCTTACATCGCTTTCCTGGGATTTCTCCCTTATTATCTAAACTATCTCTTGTGTCCTGATTACTCCCTAGATTCCACATATGAAAAACAAAAGAACATGTGACCCTTCTCTTTCTGTAACTATCTAATCTCACTTAAGATAATGTACTTCAGGTCCATCCATTTTCCTGAAAATGATTTTGTTCTTTTTCATTGCTGAGTTGAATTACATTGTGCATCTATAGTCCTATATTTTATAATTTATTTATCTGTTGATGGACATCTAGGTTTTTTTTTTCCTTTAAAAATATTCCAATGTGGTGGCAAATGCTTGTAATCCCAGCATTTGGGGAGGCTGAGACAGGAGGATTGTAGTTCGTGGACATCCTCAGCTACATAGTGAGGCCCTCCGCAACTTAGTGAGACCCTGTTTTAAAATAAAGAATAAAAAATAGGGAAGGGGATGTAGCTTGGAAGTTGAATGGCCCTGGGTTCCATCCCCAGATGATCAAAAAAAAAATCTAATATATGTGGACTGAAATGTTGGTAAAAATAATTATTCAATTAACATAATGATTAATAGCATTGTTATTTACTATGAATATTTTCTAGGTCTTAAGTATTCTTCTCTCACTCATGTATATCTTTTTCATACATAGTTTAAGTAACTTCATTTCATAAAATAATCTTTGCCTTCAGATATTATATTGAAAGTATAAAAGCTATTTGTTGAATATTTACAAACTATTTAGGAAACACCTATACTTGGTCTATTCTGGAATACCAAAACATTTTCTTTTTAAAATTTTTCACTAGTGCACTGTAGTCATGCATCTTAGTGGAGTAAAGATGATATGGGCACACATGCATACACCACCTAATTAGCCCCAAATATTTTCAAATTACATTTTTCCCAATTTTAATGTATCTTACATATGTTAAAATATTTACTCTGAGATACATACATATATTTGTTCATCTTTTAAAGAGTAACAATGAAAACTTCATATTATAATTCAATATTTAAATTTTTACTTACAAGCTTCAAAGTTGAAATTTTGCCCTAAGAATACAAATTGCTTTTTTTTTTTTTAAAAAAAAGCTCTATGTAATCTTTCTAATATACAGAGATGCAAAGGCAAACTTCTCTTTCAAATTAGACTTCTATTAAAAAACAGATACTTCTTTTGGAATGTATTAAAATAAAAATTCTTACAGATAAAAATTCCATCTTAGATGTGATTTATAGATGGAGAACATGGAGGAAAAGAATTGTACAAAAAAAGCTATTCAGCATAAGATGAAAAAGAACATGTCCTTGTACTGAATGAACATTCTTATTAAATATATTTTAAAGTATTTAATTTTCTCTGATGTTATTGTAAATATCACTTTTTGCGACTGATTTTTTCTCTAGCTCCTTTTCCATTATATATCATAACAATTGATTTTTCTACACTAAACTATTATCTTACTACTATAATGACTTGAATTTTTTTTACTCTGTTATTGATTCTCTGAGATTTTTTGGATATACTATCATACCATTAGCAATTAGAGATTGTTTTACTTCTTTCTTGCATCTTGCAATGCCTCTAATGGATTTCACTTTTTAATTGTATTGGCTAATGTCTTCAGTTAAGTACAAATAATAAAGGAGGTAGTGGGTATCATTGTCTTGTTTCTGATTTTGATGGAAATTCACTTAGTGTTTCTCATCAAGTTTAGCTTCCATTTAATTACTTTTTTTTTGAATTCTCGTGGATTTATGTATTTGATACTTCTTGTTCAAAAATTATGTTTGTGTTAGTGAATACTGTGTTAGGTATAACTGTGTGAACACAAGGATAAGAAGGCTTTTTTGCATAAAAATAGATCTTGGAAATTACGTAATAAAAGCTTATATGTTTTCCCCAAATTATTATTCTCGGCAAATAATGTCTTTTGACAATGTTCATGGAATCAGCATTTGTCCATCATGAAGGAAAAATAGTTTATTTTTTCCAAGAATGTGAGGATTAATGTAATTTACTTGAACTAACAATATTTTAGGATTAAATTTAATATTGGAACAAATGAATATTATTATATTCTTATCCTCTTTATCTTTATTATTACTATTATTATTTAAATTTTGTTATATAGAAGGTGGATATTTCTCATGACAAAGATGGACAGTTGTTATTTCAATAAAATGGTTTTCAATAGGCCTGGAAATATGGCTTAGGAATAGAGCACGTGCATAGCATGAATGAGAATCTGGGTTCAATTCACAGTACTGGAAAAAGAAAAAAAAGAAAAAAGAAAAATTTTCAAATAAACAGAATGTGAAAATCATAGTAAGATTCTTGGCTTCATGACTGTTCAACCAAATTTTATCATTGTCATTTTCAGCCCAAGTTAATCATTAATTATGTGTTTCCAGTGTGAATTATTAAAGATAGGCTAAGCTCTTTACATGTATTGTTTGAGCCATATTTTGGCCAAAAATATTGCACTTAATAATTAATTCTATAAAAAGGAACCAATTCATGTTGACTTGGTTTTATCTCAGTGCTTGGATATTCCTTTGGTCCACTGGATTTTTGAAAAATGCACTACTCTTTGGGATCCTTTCATTATCTTTCTATCATTTTCTACAATGTATGTCACATATCTTTTATCATGTAGTTTACTAATTGACAATAATTTCTTGAAATGATAGAAACCACTTATCAGGATGAATAGCACCTTTTATTATAGAAGTAATGCATTTTTTAAATAGTTCATTTCATATATTCAAAGGCACAGAGGAAGAAATACACAAAAATGGTTATAAGAAATTATTTTAATAATTACATTATACAATATTATATAATCATATAAATTTGTTATATAATCTTTATAATACTTGACTTTTATAATTTAAAAATTAATTAATATTTTGTTACTTTTAAGAGACAATATACCATTGACTATAATTATAATTCTAATAAATTATTTCTTTCTTCTTCTTTTTTTTTTGGTGGTACTGGGGTTCCTGGAAACCCTTCTACCTCTGACCTACACTCCCAGACCTATTTTTATATTTTTATTTGGAAACAGGGTGTCTTAAGCCAGTGAGGCTGGCTTGGAACCTGCGCGATCCTCCTGTCTCCACCTCCCAAGCACGGGGATTACAAGCGTGCGCCACTATGCCAGGCTCACTGATTTATTTTTTTAAATGTAATGCCATTAGGGATAGGCTGTTAATGTCAACTCAATAAAAATGTAGAAAATATAGGTTTTTACGTATAGATAGGTTTTTTATTAACTAAAATATTTACAGAAAATAAACTAGTATTTGTAAAGTTTTTATATAATATTATTTTCTAAGATGAGTCAGTCACAAAAAAAAAAAAATCAGATGCTCTCCCTAATATGCAGAAGCTGGGGATAAAAAGGGTCATAGGAGGAACTCTAGATGAAGAAGGAATAACCATAGATGAGCAAATCTAACTGAGGCGGTAAAGAGGGAAATTTCCTAATATACATGATATACATTCATAAACATTTTAACGCCAATCACTAAGCCAAAGATGAGAAGGAGGGAGTGGGGAGAAAAGGGGAGAAAAGGTATTGGGGAAGGGATAATTGGGTGATGTGTGCGTGTATGCTTCTGCTATCTCGTATCCTATTAAGATATCTCACTACAATGCATGAATAAAAAATAAAAGGAGTGAAACTTTTGAATATATGAGGCCAATCCTGAGACACGTGAAGCTCTCTCTTTTACTCTGAGACAAGAATCTAGGGAAACTCATGGCCCTGTAACTAATATATATGCTGACCATAAAAGCACTAACAATGAAATACGTTTTTTTTTTTTTTTTTTGGTACTAGAGACTGAATCCAGGGACATCCTACTTCTGTGATGCACTACCAACCCTTCTTCTTTTAGGATAGTACTAAATTGGTGAGAGTCTGGCTAAATTGCTGAGATTGGCCTCAAACCTGCTATTCTCCTATATCAACCTGCCAAATACTGAGATTCCAGATGTGTACCATCGTGTCTGGCTGAATGACTCACTTCTATTTAGCACTTACTACCTGCCAAATACCTTCATGTACATTTCTATTTTAATAATTAGAACTATGTAATATACTGTAGTTACTTTTCACATTTTGCAAATAACAGAACTAATTCATTTTGCAAATTATCTTCTTTAGTTAGTAAATGTTGATAGCAATACTTTAAGAGAGTAAACTTAAGAGTCTGCATACCTAGTATTAAGTGAGACATGTAGCAATGTACAATGTCTGAGATGAATTTAAATAGCAAATAAATTATTAAATATTTACTTTTGTGGATATGTAAATGTAGAATCTAGTTTGCTTGATATTATACCATATTAAGTCTATTCTCTCTCTGGATAATTAATACTCAATGCAATATAACTTAACTGACTAAATTGTGATACCAAAAACTTATAAATAAATATGCCTACATAAGAGTTACTATGTTGCAGGCCAAATTATTTGGTGTGCTTATTTTTGAGAGCTAGAATTACAGATAATTTTTTCTATGTAAACTAAGTGCTTTCAACTTCACATTTATTATATTTTACGATGTTTAACTGAGATTTAAATACTATTTATTTATTTATTTATTTAGTCTGTGTTACTGGGGATTAAACTCAGGGCCTCACACAGGCTAGGTAAGTGCTCTACCACTGAGCTATATTCCCCAGCTATATATTTATTTCTTAACTTGTGCATTCTATGGGAATAATCATTGGCATATATGTTGAAATGAAAGAGACAAACAAACTGCAGAACTTCTATATCAGTAAGTTACCAGGAAGAAATGTTAGCATTTCCTTATGGGTTTTTCCTTGGGTATTTGAACTCAGACACAGCTTAGCCTGCTATGACACACTTCCTGTTCACATACTAATAGAGCCAGAAGCGATTACACGCAGGGCAAGATTTTCTGAACAACATGTGTATCCTTAAGGAAAAGAGAGGGTGATGAACTTTAGTGATGCTCTGGTTAATGGTGCTAGTTTTGTGTTCTGAGACAACTGCACGACAAAATGTTTGTATTGAACATGTTAGAATATTTATTCAAAAGCCACTTGGCCATTTAAAGATGATTTTCTCAAGTTTAGCAAAAGTGGGCATATGTTGGAACTTTGCTTTATACTTTCTAAAGTATCTAAAATATTTCTGGAATATTGCATTGCCTTCAAGTTGCTATCATATGAATTTATCAAATAAGCTCATGATATCAAATTTTATATCATAGGTTAATGGAAGGAAGAGTATGCAATGACATAAATATGTAAATAAGTGAATTAATTAATACAAAACAAAACAAAAACAAAAAAGAAAAGGATAAAGAGAAATAAGTTTTGTGAGAATTTAAAAATTACAGCAGCACTTTTAATAAGTCCCAGCCCTGAGATCTCTTTTAGACCTCAACAGAAATAACTACAAGGAAATGATCATGATTATTAGAACTACATGAAAATAAAACACAAAATACAATAAAAATGCATCACATCAGCCTGCTTGACAACAGAATGTTAGTGTCATTAGGAACAAATCTCTAGATGCTGAACCATGAAGAAAACAATATATATACATATATACATGCACACACACATATACATGGATATGTTAAATTGCCATTTAGTAGTCTCCAGTGTCTCTGTGCATTTTGTGCTTGAAGGTTTGGGAGTATTATGAATTAGGTTTTTTTTTTCTCAGTAAAATTAAACGAAATTTTCACACTTCATTTTTTTTTTTTAGTAGATAGAGGCAGGTAACAAATAAAAAAAGTATTTAATATTTTTCGAACTACTTTTTCAATATTGAATTCATTGTTAGAAACCTCATTTTATTAATAATTTGGAGACTATCTGGAGAAGAATTCTCATGGCATTGAAAAGGGACTGAAAACAACACATTAGAAAAGGCCAAATTACTGAAGAAGAGTAGAATTTGGGGCCATGATAACAGCTGCTTTCCAATTGTTGAAAAATTGCCACATGGATTATAATTCTTCTATGTGAGAACAGAAGGCAACACCAAGGAGTTAGAAATTACATACAGCTATATTTGTGCTCAAAATAATGAAAAACTCTATCAAAATTTCATCTAAAACTTGAATAACTCTAAGGGAATTCAATAGATAAATTTTCTCTGAGAAGCTCTCTAAGGTCCTTGCTGATACTGAAAGGCTATGATTCTGTTACTTTGGAAAAAGGGAATATTTTCATTTTAGAGTTAAAGGAAGCCTTTCAGCTCTAAGGTGAACATACCCTTATTATAAAGTTAAGCCAAAACTCAGTATAACTTCTGTAAATTACAATCTCTGTTGAAATATGATCTATTTATTTAAGCAAGAACTATTTGAAGACACTAATTTATGTTTTATCAATGCTGCAGAGTTGAAAAAGTGTACCACATTATATTATATAACATTATATATTTTAGTACATTTAATAATAATGTATAATAATGTATAAAATGTATACATTTAATAATAATGTATATATAATCTATAAAATATAAGTCTCAAATTATCAAATAATGTAAACTGATTTATACAATCCATTCAGTTATATTGATAAGCTTTTTATGAGCAATTCTTCAGAGAAAAATGCAATGTTTAATTTATATTTGGGAAGATTGAAATTTATCCCTGAACATGGTAGCTGCTAAACTACCTACAACATGGCATCAAAACATGATTATAAATGTAGAAAACTAGATTTGAGATTAATTACATTTAACAAGGTGATTTAATCGTGAAATGCTAAAAAGAGACATATATATTGATCCTTATCTCACACATATTCACAAAGGTTGTATGTTACTACTGGGTAAGGGCAGAGAGAACTTAGGAATACCAAGAATTAAAAAAAAAAAAGGTCTTCTTTATGGAGAACAAAAGAGGGAAAGTTAAAAAGATATGAACACAAAAATGACCAGATAAGGACTATAGCAATCAAAACAAAATTTCGCCTTTTCTTGGGCTGCATTCTAGGATAACCTGTGCAAGCAAAGAAAAGGAGATGGACAAGTCACACCAGGAGATTAGAGCCTATAGCCCATGAGATAATGATTCAGAGTGAGCATTTACACTGGGAAAAAGACATTAGGCCCAAGGCCCAATTCTAAAAAAGTAACAGAAGGACATATGGGGAATAAGAAAAGGAATAAAAGCTCACCTCCCATGAACTTCAATGGTTACTTGTTTAGGGGGACGCCTCTCCCTGTGTTGTTTTGGTTTTCTATCTTTCCTTGGCTTAAAATAAATCTTTATACTCCTATACCCATCCTTTTATAGTCTATTGACTTTTATTTTCCTAGATAAGAATTTAATAAGAGGAAAACCTTCATCATTCTGGACAAAAAAGGAAGAATGTTCTACATTAATATATTCACATATAATATTTTCTATAAAGATGAATTTTTCAAATATAACAAGCATATCACACACACACACACACACATACATACATATATATATATATATATATATATATATATATATATATATATTAGTTATTTTTTCAATATGTTATCTGAAGAATTTTTTTTTTATGGTACTGGGGATTGAACCCTTCTACCTCCAGGCTATACTCCCAGACCTATTTTTATATTTTATTTGGAAACAGGGTCTCTTAAGCCAGCAAGGCTGGCTTTGAACCTGCACAATCCTCCTGTCTCTGCCTCCCAAGCATGGGAATTACAAGCGTGTGCCACCATGCACAGAGATCTAAAGAATTTTTAAGTTTCTCTTTTCTTTATTAAAAATATAACATGACTCAAAATATCCTAATCCACATATAATATGTTTCTCAGTTAATCTGCTTATATTTTAGCATGGACTCAATAATATTATCTCCCCATTCTAATGTATATTAGTAATGCTATGCATACATAAACTTTTTTAAAAATTTTTTTATTGGTGCATTGTAGTCATACAACTTAATGGGGTACAAGATGGTAGAAGCATACATGCACATATCATTCATTTAGCCCTTCTCCAATTCCCACCTCCTTTCCTCTCCCCTCCCTCCTTCTCATGTTTGGCTTAGTGATTGACTTTGATATGTTTGTGAATGTACATCCTGTACACTAAGGAATTTCCCTCTTCCCCCATTTCATCCCCCTCAGTTAGGTCACCTTATTTGCTCATCTATAGTTTCTCCTTCTTTGTCTAGAGTTTCTCTTATGACCCTTTTTCTCCCTAGCATTCACCTATTAGGGAGGGCATCTGATTTTTTTTTCTATGACTGACTAATCTCACTTACCATAATGTTCTCCAGTTCTATCCATTTCCCCACAAATGATGCAATTTTGCTCTTCTTTATGGCTGAGTAAAATTCCATCATGTACATATCCCATAGTTTTTAAATCCACTCATCTGTTGATGGACATCTTGGTTGGTTCCATAGTTTAGCAATTGTAAATTGTGTGGCTATGAACATAGATAGATACTTATGCATTAATTTGGTAATTGGTTTTCATTCATTTGGGTAGATACCCAGAAGTGATACTGCTGATCATATGGTAGGTTTATCCCTATTCTTCTGAGGATCCTGCCTACTGTATTTTAAAGTGGTTGTGCTAATTTACAAACCCACCAACAATGTATTAGAATTTTCACTTCTCCACATCCTCTCCAGTGTTTGATGATGTTTGTGTTTTTAATGATTGCCATTCTAATTGGATTTAGGTGAAATCTCAGGGTAGTTTTGGTTTTGCATTTCTCTAATCACTAATAAAATTGATTATTTTTTCATACATTTATTGTCCATTTAAATTTTTTGTGAAGTGTTTGTTTAGTTTGCTTGCCAATTTTTGATTGGGCTATTTGTTTTCTTAGTGATAAGTTTCTTGAGCTCTCTCAATATTCTAGATATTAGTCATCCATAGGAGGAATAGTTGGCAATTTTTTTTCTCATTCTGTGGGCTCTCTGTTGATGTTCTTGATAGTTTACTTTGCTGTACAGAACTCTTCGGTTTAATGAAATCCTATGTACTGATATTCATTTTAATTTCTTGTGCTTTTAGGGTCTGTTGAGAAAGCTTTTACCTGTGCCTGTGTCTTGAAGTTTTGAACCTAAATCCTCTTCAGGTAGCTACAAGGTCTCTGGTCTAATTTCCAAGTCTTTGATTCATTTCAAACTGACTCTTGTGCAGGGTAAGAAAGTGGGGTTTATTTCCATTTTTCTGTAAATGGTCAACCAATTCTTTCCAATACCATTATTGAAGAGGCTATCTTTATTCCAGTGTATTCTTTTGGCCACTTCATCAAAAATCAATTGGCTGAGCCAGGCATGGTGGCACATGCTTGTAATCCTCGCACTTGGGAGGCTGATACAGGAAGATCACACAGGTTCAAAGCCAGCTTCAGCTACTTAGTGAGCCTCTCAGCAACTTAGTGAGATGCTGTTTACAAATAAATATAAAGTAGGTCTGGGAATAGAGCCCAGAGGTAGAAAGCCTGTGGGTTCTACCCTAAGTACCACCACCCAAAAAACAAAAAATCAAATGGCTGTAAGTGTGCAGATTTGTTTATGAGCCTTCTGGCAACATCACAATACCTGCAGGGTTCTTGTTGCTGAGATTACTTTGGCTATTCTAAGTTTTTTGTTGTTCCAAGTGAATTAAAAGACTGATTTTTCTATGTCTGTGAGAAATGACTTTAATTTATTTTTTATTTAATATATTTTTATTGGTGCATTGTAGCCAATCATCAAAATGGAATACAAGACTTGTGAGGATATACAAGCAGACATTATCCAATTAGTCTTTATCCAATCCCCATCCCATTCCCTCTCCTTCCTCGATCCCATGCTTGATTTAGTGATTAACTTTGATATATTTGTTTAAGTACATCATGTGCTTTAAAGAGATTCCATCTTCCTAATCCCATCCCCTCTGATAGGTCATCTTAATTGCTCCTCCATAAGGCTCTTTCTTCAAATAGATTTCCTTTTATTACACATTTCTTTCTAGTTTTTACATATTAGGGAAAGCATCTGGTTTTTTATTTTTTGTGATATTTGTCTGTGTATGCTACATTACAGGTTCTAATCCCACTCTTGAAGGCCCCGGCACAGGCCTGGCCACCCGGCAGACTCTGATCCCAGCATTGCTGGCTCCAGCAATGGCCTCACCGCATGGCAGGGTCCGATCCCAGCCTTGATGACCCCAGCACCTGCCTTACCGTATGGCAGGCTCTGATCCCGGCCTCGGAGGCCCTGGCACCAGCCTTGCCTTAAGGCAGGTTCCTATCCTGGCCTTGCTGGCCCCAGCACGGGCCTCACTGCATGGCAGGCTACAATCCAGGCCTCACTGGCCCTGGCACCAGCCTCACTGCCCAGCAGGCTCCTATCCTGGCATCAGAGGCCCAGGCACCGGTCTTGCTGTGCACTGGGCTCTGGTCTCTGTCACTATGAGCAGGTCATCTACAGATGTTCCCTTTTTTCTTCCTTTATTTTTTTTGTGGTACTGGGGTTTCCGGAAACCCTTCTACCTCTGGGGTACACTCCTGAAGACCCATTTTTTAATACTTTTATTTGGAAACAGGGTCTCTTAAGCCAGCGGGTCTGGCTTCGAACCTGTGTGATCCTCCTGTCTTTGCCTCCCAAGCGCGGCGATTACAAGCATGCACCACCACGCAACACATTCTTCCTTTTTTTTTTTTTTTTAATATGAGAAAGCAGTACATGTCTTTTGCAAAAGCTGGGACCCCAAATACCTAGTAGCAATGAATTTTTTCTTCCTTCCAAAGCCAGAGGTCCACAGCTTCACTTCGGAGAGCAGGCTCTGCTGCTCCACATGCACCTTGGCCTCCCACTCTGCGCAGAGGAGCGCGGTGGCCATGAGAGCTGATGTCTCCCAGAACATGCAGCATGGCAGCCCATCCTGGCTATGCGGGGTTCCCTCTGCTATCCCCCAAATCTTTTTACCACTTATCATGTTGTCCAGAATTCCAGAGGATGTCTGGCAGGAGCGGTCTACTTTTGGGGAGATTTCCTCAAAAGTTCAACGTGGATTGGACTGGATCTGTCTGTCCCTCCAAATACTGGTCACTACCACCGCTGCTGCCACCACCGCCATCTTGGTTCTCTCCTGAACACCTTTCCCACACAGTTTGATTTCCAGAACTCCGAGCATGTGTGGCAGTAGCAGTCTACCTTTGAGTACATTTATTTAAAATTTTAAGGTGGATTGGATTGGATCTCTGCCTCTACCAAATACTGACCACCGCTATCGCTGCCACAGCCATCTCGATTCTCTTCTGAGCACCTTATTCACACAGGATGCTGTCCCAAATTCCCAAGCATATGTGGTGGTAGCCATCTTTCAAGCAACTATTCTGACTTTGTTAATTTAATGGCTATTGTACTGAATCTGCAGATCACTTTGGGAAGAATGGCCACTTTGATAATATATATTTTGCCTATTTAAGAACATGGAAGATCTTTCTATCTTCTAAGGTCTTAGCTTCTTTGTTTCAATGTTTTGTAATTTTTCTTGTAGAGGTCTTTTACATCCTTGATTAGGGTTCTTCCTAAGTATTTTTTTTTGGTGGGATATACTGAGTAGAAGTGTTTTCTTAATTTCTTTTTCAGTATATTTATTGTTGGCATACAAGAAAACTTCTGATTGAGATTGATTCTGTATCAACACTTTGCTGAGTTTATCAGTTCTATAAGCTTTTGGTTGAGTTAGTTGGATCTTGTAAGTATAGTAATATGTCACCTGTTCTAGTTATATGAAAGAATTGTGGAAGTCTCCCAATATTATTGTACTAGCATCTATGTGTGACTTAATGTCATAAAGAGTTTGTTTTATGAAAAATGCCTTTACCTATGTTTGGGGCATAAATGTTGACTATCATTATTTTCTCTTGCTGTATTTTCTTTTTACCATACAAAATGACCTGCTTTGTCTTTTCCAATAAGCCTGGTTTTGAAGTCTAATTTGTCTGGTATGATAGTTGCTATTTCTGATTGTCTTCAAATTTTGTTGCTATAGATTACCTTGTTCCAGCCCTTCACCTTTAGTTTGTGACTACTTGTAAGGTGTGTTTCTTGCAGACAGAGAATACCTAGATTCTGTTTTTTAATCCATTTTGCCACCTTATGTCTTTTTTTTTGGGGGGGGGGAGTTGAGGCCATTTATGTTCAACATGATTACTGACTGCTGATTTTTAATTCCTAACATTTTAAGTTTTAACTTCTGTTGAGGTAGTGTTTGTTATTCTTTGCTTATTTGTTTGATGGAAATTATTTTTTCTCTAAATTTGAGATTAATTACTTATTTCTTCTTTGCAGTTAATCTCTTTGAGTCTTTTTCCTAGTGCTCATTTGGAAGACATAAATTCTTTCAGCTTCTATTTGTCATGAAATATTTTAATTTCATAGTCAAATTTGAGAGATAATTTTGCTAGGTAGAAAGAAAATTTTGGCTGTAATTTGTTTACTTTCAGGGTTTGAAATATGTTGTTTTAGGCCCTCCTGACTATCATGATTTTAGTTTAGAGTGATTCTAATTGGTTTGTCCCTGAATGTCACATGGCCTTTTGGTTTTGTTGTCTTTAAGGTTCTCTCCTTGAAGCCAAGCATGGCAAATGCTTGTAATCTCAGTACTTGGGAGTATGATGCAGGATCATGCAGATTTGAAGGCAGCTTCAGTTACTTAGTGAGGGTCTCAGTAACTTAGTAAGATCTTGTCTCAAAATAAAATATAAAATAGGTCTGGGGGTATTTCCTAAAGGTAGAAGGCCCCTGGGTTTCATCCCCAGTAGTGCACACTCACACCACACACACACACACACACACACACACACACACACACACACAGATTCTCTTCTTGGCTTCTACACTAGTCAGTTTGACTATTAAGTAGCATGGTGAACCCTCTCTCTAATCTTGTCTAAACGGGATTCTATAAGTTTTCTGTACTTGTGTATCAACATCTTTTTATGTTTAGAAAATTTTCTCCTATTACTTCTTTGAAAAAATTCTTGATTTCTTTTATTTCACCCTCCATTCCTTCTTCTATGCCTATTATTCTTAGGTTTGATTAGGTCTTTTAAGATATGCCCATTTCTCTTCGATGTCCAATTCATGCTGTTGAAGTTTTTTTTCCTAAATTATGTACTATATGTTCATTTATGGAGTAATCATCTTCTAAGAGTGAGATTCTATTTTCCACGTGATTGAACCTATTGTTTATAGTTTATGTTAATGTCTCCACTTCAATGATTGCATTCTTTACTTCTTTCAGAACTTCTTTTTTATTCCTGTTCAGAGTTTCAGACTCTTTATTTATATATTTTTTTCTTTAGTCACTCTCTAAAATCTTTTCATAAAGCATATATCATTTATACTATTAATTTTTATTTTTCCTCTTGGAGATTTCTGTAATTCTTTGTTGTCAGGTTCTGTTATTGTGGAGTTGTGGGAACTCATTGCTTTTTGTTATTCTTTCTTTTCATGATTTCAGTTTTCTTAAGCTTGTATCTTTGTTGCTTTTGATAGCTTTATCTCACCATGTAGGTGTCAGCTAGTATATGCAAAGGCAAGTTTTAATGTGTTCAGTGTTGAAGGTTGAGAGAAGAGGAAGATGATGAAGTATTAAATTCAAGAATAGGGTAAAATAGCAGATAGGATTGAATAGAATGAGAGTTTGAGTTTGGTAAAGTAATATGGTAGGTATTAGAAATATTGAATATGTAGTAGGATGCTATTAACCAATGTAGAGTATTTAGTATGGCGATATGAAATGGATTTAATACATGACAAAGAAAAAAAAGAAAAGGTACAAAGAAAAGAGAGCAGATGTGTTTAAGGGAATCTTGTAAAACAGGGTAGGAAAGATAACAAACAAGTACACACACACACACACACACACACACACACACACACACAGAAATCAACAAAATAATACAACCCTAAAAATATATGAATATTGAGCCAACTTGGCCTCTGCAATCTTCCGGGGTCTGCATGGATTCTTTCAGCCATTTAAGGTTCACATTCTATAATAGGTTCTCGAGCATGTTTCAAGCATTTTCATTTGCTTTGTAAACTATAGTAATGATTTCAGTTTATAGTCCTGCCTTTTGGTCTTCTTCAATGACTGGGGCCCTGTTCTTGTGTCTCTCTCTTTCTGTAGGCACCATGTGCCACCGGCACCCTTTCTGGTGCAAGTCTGGGTCTCTGAGCTCTTAAAAAGCTTAGGGCTGGGCCCAAGTTCTTTACAGCTAGAGCTGATTTGGTCTGACTTATCCCCAGTCACCATGATTGGGTGGTCTATGATGATCTCCAAAGACCCTATTAGGACTTGGCACCCTGGAGACTATAGGTCTTATTGGCATTGGGAACTGTCTGCTAATCCACATCCCTGCTGTGTCTGACAGCAGAATCCACCTCCATCCTTACCACAGTAAACTGCAAATTTGTCAACCCTGTGAGTCTATTGCTTGATGTTGGAGTCCCTGCAGCCACACCAGTGGTCTTCCCCTAGGATGGCTAGTTTACTTATGGTGTTGAGCACCACTCTGTGTCTCTGAAAGATGTGGTGATCTTGGCAGTTGGTGTGTAGGTCTTAGTGGTGGTCAGGGCAGGAAGAGCCAATTACTTACAATTATGATGAGCTGCAGTTGCTTACTGTATTTCAATTTGTTGATTTTTTTTGCTGGGCGTCTCTAGCAGTCCCAGTGCACTAAGGCAAGATGACATCACCACCATCGGAGGTGAACAGGATACTTTATTCTCAGTCCTCGGTTCAAATTTATGCTGGTTTCTTTCTTTTGTCAAGACACTGTCTTTACAGCTATATAGAATGAGTGTCAGCAGGACTGATATGTGTTCTCATATACACTCTGACCTGTTTTATGACTTTTATTTTTACTAAAATAACTTCATTCAATAATTAATATATAATTTTTGAAAACTTTTGCAACTACATTAATCAGAAACACCCTTTTATTTTCAAGCAATTAAGCTTCATATGCTTTTATTTTAAGCCTTAGAAAATAGGGTCAAGAATGAATATCAATGGCTCCTGAGGAAAAAGAAGTTTAGCAAAAATTTAGAACAATAATGGTGAAAAGGGATCCTCAGGGCCTCAGTCTAATTTTATATTATCAGAGGCAATTGGTTTACAAGATAATATATCTCTGACCTTGAGATTCTAGCCAGCAAAAAAGTAGCTAGATCTCTTTTGAGTTTACCCTAATCAGAGTGGAAACTCTGAGTCAGGGATAAGTGCTTTGTAGAAGCAAGAACAACTCTTGTCATTTTTTCCTAAGCATTTTTCTATCAGTGACATCATATTAGAAATATTTATTTTACATTATTTTCATTAAGTATCACAAGATAAACAGTATTTGTATGCATGTCCATTAGTGTCCTTATGAACTACATTGTAATGTGAGACAGTAATCACCAATAAAAGTAGAAATAAAAACTATAAAAAATAAAAGAATTAATTCTCAAAAATGAAGTAATTTATTTTGACTACAGTGAACTCTGGGTATTGATTTAAACCAAATAGCATATAACTCTGGTCTAAGTCACAGTTAGACTTGTGAAAGGATAGGGACAGAAAAATGCAAAGAAGGAGACAGGGAATAGCAAGGACCAGAGAGGAGAGGAGAAATATTTTAAGAGGTGTCATCAGAATTCCTCTCACAAAGGAAATCTTTTAGTAACATATTATAATGTGATACAAATCACACTATAGATAGAGAAAAAAAAACACTAAAAAGCTATAGCAAATGCTACTGTAAATTCAGTAATCAATATGTATAAATATTTCTTTAGCATAATAAAGATATGCAGAGGTGAACAGAATTTATAGAAAGCAAAAGTTAGAGGTAGGTACTCTTGGAGCAGAGAGCAAGAAAACTCAAAATTTAGGCACACTACCAGGGTTTAAGTTTGAGTTTTTATTAGGGTACATAAAATGGTGAAATATGTATAATCCAAAGGGAATGACCTCCCTCAGAATTGGAATATAGTGAGAAAAATTAAATTTCCCCATTAGGGGGTTTTCTCTGGTATAGGGTTTCAACTTACACTAATTCCTCTGGAGATAGAGAGGTCAACTAAGCGAGTGGGCCAGAGGGTCTTGTTTTGATCAAATGTTAACCCCTTCACCTCCTGATATTAATAGTCTCTTTCTATTGAGGTCATGTCCTTATTTTGCTGCATTCAAGAAAACTTTAAAAAATATTTACAAAGTAATTTATGGGCTCTTTGGTGCATCGTTACACTTTGGCCTTTTTCTGTATTTGAAATTTCTTTACCTGGCTCATGTGTTTTATGGTAGTTATTTTTTTTATATTTTAACATGGTATGCTTTTCCTTTGGAAACTCGTGTTCTTTATTTCTAAGGTTCTTTTCTTTTCTATTTTTTTTTTTTTTGCTTTATTGGAGATGGAACCCAGGGGCATTCTATTTTTGAGTGACACCTCCATCCCTATTTTTTATTCTTTATTTTGAAACAGGGTCTCACAGAGTTGCAAAGGGCCTCACTATGTAGCTAAGGCTGTCTGCAAACTGTGATCCTCCTGTCTCAGCCTCCCAAATGTTGGGATTATAAGTGTGCTCTATCATGCCTGGCTCTGTTTCTGAGTCATCATTATTAATGTAGTTGAAGACTAGATCTCAATGTGGATGTTCAACACTGAACATTTAGTTTTGGGCTTGGCTGCTTAACCATGAAAGTAAGTGCCTTTTTGCTCTAAGTTTAATAAAACAGCCACACCATTAGTAGTTAGTCCATTTCAATCTAAAGAACTTTTGACAGTTTCTAAAGAGTGAAATATATATTGCCAATTTTAACAAGAAAATCAGAAAATCAACATGTATTTCTTAAATCAGATGACCTGAATACAACTGTACCACTAGTACAGAGAGTTAAAGGATATAATTAAAGAAAATCTATATGCTGATAGTCATAACTTACTATTACCACTTTTGATCATATATGATTCCACACAGGTTAAAATAAGATAAAACACAAAAACAAGCAACCAAAAAATTACTCTAGAATGAAATGTGATCTGCACAAATATAATTTCATAATAAGAGTAATTGCATTGTATCTGATAATGGGTAGCTATTTAGATCCTCCCTTAAAATGGTAGGATGTGATTCCCATTCTAACCTCTGTGATATAAAAGCTTCCTTAAAAGAAATAGATTGGCATACAATGTATCTTAAAATTCTTTGAATCTTATTTCATGTCTATTTTAGTCTGATCACTTTCACTTCTCATAGTATTTCTTTAAGATGTGATTCTCTAATACACATGATATACTTTAACAAACACATCAATATCAATCACTAAGCCAAACATGAGAAGGAAAGAGGGGGTGGGAATGGGGTGGGAATTGGGTAAGGGCTAATTGGGTGATGTATGCATGTATATCTCCACCATCTTGTATCCATAAGTTATAACTTATAACGTTATAATTTTATACTAACACCTCAGTGTTTACTGTGCATTTGTGTCTTATTCTTTATGTCGATTTCTTTTTTTTTCTTTTTTTTTTTGAGGGTCTGAGGATGGACCAGGGGCATTCGACCTCCAAGCTACACCCCCTGCCCTATTTTTTATTTTTTAGTTTGAAACCGAATCTCACTGAGTTGCAGAGGGCCTCAATAAGTAGCTGAGGCTGTCTGCGAACCGCGATCCTTCTGTCTCAGCTTCCTGAATGCTGGTATGCAAGCATGTGCCACCACGCCCAGCTTTTATGTTGATTTCTTGAAACAGAAATCATGTATTTAATAGGATGTGGCTGAGCAGATGCTGTGTGGGCCATACCACCCTTGAAAGCCATAGATTCCCTATTGCATAACTCCAAGATAGAGAAGGAACCTTTTGTAAAGTGTCTATTTAGTTCATTTGCCCATTTCTTGATTGGGTTTTATTTTTAACAATTTTTTTATTGAACATAAATAGTATACATTTAAACTATATTTGGTGCCCTCTCCCCCTGCCCCCATTTTCCCTTCCCCCCTCCCACCAATGGTTGTCTAGGTTAACCATGTCTTATTCATAATTTTACACATGTTCAGATGTAGACCCTCATTAATCAAGATCAGCCTTCCTCCTCTCCTATCTTTCCATTCAAACTTTGCTGGTATTTCCCCTCCATTATCTGGAGTCCCACTGGTATCCTCTGTGTTTCCTAGTTTGGGCATATTAGAGGAAACATATGTACCTTCTCCTTCTGTGCTTGGCTGATCTCACTTAACATAATGTTCTCCAGGGCTTTCCATCTTCTTGCAAATGATATAATTTTGTTCTTCTTTATGGCTGAATAGAATTCCATTGTGTGTATTTCCCAAAGTTTTGCTATCCATTCATCTGTTGATGGTGGTCTGGGTTGGTTCCATATTTTGGCTATTACAAATTGTGCTGCTATGAACATAGGTATGCATATGTTGCTGTATTTCTCTGAATTCAACCCCTTTGGAAAGATACCCAGGAGTGGTATAGCTGGATCATATGGTGGATCTATTCCCACCTTTCTTAGGAATCTCCACACAGATCTCCATAGTGGTTGAACTAGTTTTCATTCCCACCAACAGTGTAAGAGAGTTCCTCTTTCCCCACATCCTCGCCAGCATTTGTTGTTGTTTGATTTCTTTATGCTTGCCACTCTGACTGGGGATAGATGGAAACTCAGTGTAGTTTTGATTTGCATCTCCCTGATGGCCAGTGATGAAAAGCATCTTTTCATGTATCTATTGGCCCTTTGTATCTCTTCTTTTGTGAAGTGTCTATTTAGTTCATTTGCCCATTTATTGATTGGGTTGTTTGTTTTGCTAGTGTAGAGTCTTTTGAGCTCTTTGTATATTCTGGATATTAGCCCCCTATCAGAATGGCGGCTGGGAATGATCCTTTCCCATTCTGTAGGCTTCCTCTTTAGGTTATTGATAGTTTCCTTTGATGAGAAAAAACTTTTTAGTTTGATGTTATCCCACTTGTTTATTCTTGCTTTAATTTCCTGAGCTTCGGGGGTTTTGTTGAGAAAGTTATTGCCTGTGCCAATATGTTGTAGTGTTGAACCTATGCTCTCCTCTACTAACTTCACAGTCTCAGGTCTAATTTCTAAGTCTTTGATTCATCTTGAGTTGATTCCTGTGTTTGGTGAGATATAGGAGTTTAGATTCATCTTTTTACAAATGGTTAGCCAGTTCTCCCAGCACTACTTGTTGAAAAGGCTGTCTTTTCTCCAGCGTATGTGTTTGGCCCCCTTGTCAAAGACTAGTTGACTAAAGATGTGTGGGTTTTTTTCTGTATCTTCTATTCTAATCCACTGGTCAGTATATCTGTTATTGTGCCAGTACCATGCTGTTTTTTACTACTATTGCTCTATAGTATAGTTTGAAGTCTGGGATTGTAATGCCTCCTGCATGTTTCTTATTGTTGAGAATTGCTTTGGCTATTCTGGGTCTTTTCTTTCTCCATATGAAGTTCATGATTGCTTTTTCTAGGTCTCTGAAGAATGTCACTGGTATTTTATTGGGAATTGCATTGAACCTATAGATCAGTTTTAGCAGAATGGCCATTTTGATGATATTTATTCTGCCTATCCATGAGCACGGGAGATCTTTCCATCTTCCAAGGTCTTCTTCAATTTCTTTCTTTAATGTTTTATAGTTTTTGTTGTAGAGGTCTTTTACATCTTGGGTTAGGTATATTCCTAGGTATTTTATTGGTTTTGAGGTTATAGTGAATGGAATTTTTTTTTAAAATTTCATTGTGGATTCGTTGTTGGCATAAAGAAAAGCCACTGATTTCTTTAGGTTGATTTTGTAACCTGCGACTTTGCTGAATTTGTCAATCAGGTCCAGAAGTCTTTTGGTTGAGTTCTTTGGGTCTTCCAGATAAAGGATCATGTCATCTGTGAATAAGGATAATTCTAATTCCTCTCTTCCTATGTGAATTTCTTTGATTTCCTTTTCATGTCTTAGGAGGCTGAGAAAGGAAGATTGCAGATTTGTGGCCAGCATAAGCAATTTAGGGAGATTCTTAGCAATTAATCAAGATCCTGTTTTTTTTTTTTTTTTTAAAAGGCTGAAGGCATAGTTTAGAGGTAGAAAAAACATAGGTTTAATCCCCAGCGCCAAAAAGAAAGAAACTATATGGATTTTTAAAGTTTTTCTTTCATTAATTCCTTCATTATCTTTTATACCCTACAATCATCAAACATATACCTTTATTTCCTTGTGATTTTCTGTCTCATTAAATCTTTCTTGAATTTCTTGTATTTTGTTAGATGTTATGGTCTGTTTTTATTTTTTATTCCACTCTATTTTATTTATTTATTTATTTTGGTGGTACTGGGGTTCCTGGAAACCCTTCTACCTCAGGGCTACACTCCCAGACCTATTTTATATTTTTATTTGGAAACAGGGTCTCTTAAGCCAGCACCTCTGGCTTGAAACCTGCACGATCCTCATGTCTCTGCCTCCCAAGCATGGTCTATTTTATTTTTGAATATATTATTTAATCTCTTGTTTCAGAAGAATTTATTCAATAATTCCATTTGAAATGTTATTTTTAATCATATACCATATATATATATATGATTTTCTCGATATATATTTCTGAACTTTCATTCTGAGACATATGTTTAGGTTGAAACAATTTTGTTTTATAATACATTTATATATTGTTTAAAATTTAACTTTAAATTATCCCATAAATCAAATTTAAAGTATTAGTTGACTTCTTTATGCACTAAAATTCCAAAGCAAGTGGAACAATTTTGTTAAGTAGCAGAATTCCTTTAGGATGTTGATTTGAATTGCTTTTCTAGGTCAGCCAGGCATTCAGAGAATTATTTTATTTCCATCAGGAATATCTTCTTTAAATTTTTATTTTACTTAGCTTTTCTCTTTCATCTAAAAATGAGTTCTGTAGTTTTTATTCCTATATATTTTTATTAGGATATATTGCTTGGTTTAAATTTAGATATTTTTGTAAATATTTTAAATAACTATTGTTAAATAACAAGTAGCTACTATAATTGTAAGTAGTTACTAGTAAGTATTTTTCTAAAATATATTTGAATTTGGTTAATATAGTTATTTTTTAATAAATTTTATTGGTGCATTCTAGTCATATATCTTAATGGAATAAAAAACTTGTAGAGATATATATGCACACATCACCCAATCAGCCCCTACCCAATCTCTAACCCCTTCCCTCCCCCTCCCTCTTACCCATGCTTAGCTTCCTGATTGACTTTGATATGTTTAAGTACATCATGTGCTTTAAAGAATTTCCTTCTTCTCTGCTCCCATCCTCTCAGATAGGTCACCTTATTTCTCTTCTATAGGATCCCTTCTTCATCTAGAGTTTCTTCTGTTACCCATTTCTCCCTAGTTTTCACACATTAGGGAAAGCATCTGATTTCTTATTTTTTTGTGACATTTCACTGTAAATGCCATAATTTTGTTATCCTTTATGGCTGGGCAAAATTCCATTGTGTACACATCTCATAGTTTTATAATCCACTCATCTGTTGAAGGATGTCTTGGCTGGTTCCATAGTTTGGTAATGATGAATTGTGCAGCTATGAACATGGTTGTTCATGCACTAATTTGGTATTTTGGTTTTCATTTTTTTGGTGTATACCCAGAGGTGGTATTGCTGGATCAGATTGTAAGTTCCTTTTCCTTCTGAGAATCTTCCATACTGTTTTCCAAAGTCGTTGCATTAATTTGCAATCCCACCAATAATGTATTAGAGCTTCTATTCTCCACATCTGATCAAATACAGTTTCTTTCTTCCTTTAAAGTCCTTCTTTTAATTTTCGCACTGATTCCCACTTACTGAAATCCTGAAAGCCAGAAGGTGAGTAACTTTGACAAGATGATCCACTCACAACCAATTTTCTTTTTAAATAGAGGTCACTTGGATCTGGGATCTGCTGAGAGATGAGATGAGGCAGTGGCAGCTTCTAGTGCTTCCTGGCTGCATGGTTGCAGAGACCTGCTGGCCCTTTGCTTTGGAGCAGATGCCAGTCCCAGCCCCACCACGCTGCAAGCTCCAGGCTGGCCTCACTGGCTCCAGACCTGGCCCTGGAAGGCTCTGATCCCCATCACTGTGAGCAGAACATCTACAGAGGTTCCCATTTTTCCTTCCCTATTTTTTTTAAGTAGGAGAAAACACTACATGTCATTTGTAGAAGCTGGAAGCCCGAATCCATAGCAGCAGTGGATTGTATCTCCCCGCTGAAAGTGGAGGCCCACAGCTTCTCCATGGAGAATGGGATCCGCTGCTCTAACCACAACCTCCACCCTCAGTGCAGTGCAGAGGAGCACAGCAGCTATGAGTGCCCATGTCTCCCAGGATGACGCCCAGTGCAGCAAGCCAGCAAGGCCATGTGGGCAGGGCTCCCCATGACTCACCCCAGACATTTTTCTTTCATAGTATGTTGTCCAGAATTCCTGAGCATGTGCAGGAATTCTGCTTCCTGTGCAGAAGCAGTCAACTCTCTGATCTCTTCTGAGATGTCCCTCCAAAAATCACTTTTCTTGCAGTGGCATGCACTATGCTGCCATCTCGCCTCCAATGCTGCCATTTTCCACTCTTTCCACTCTTTCTTATATTTAAATTGGAAGTAGTGATCGGAAATGTCTCCATATGTTGTCCCAATCAGCTCTTAACCCAAAATCTGTTCTCCAGGGTTTCTCAGAGGGATGCATGTTCTATTCAGCCACTGCCAACTGTCACCACTGCAGCCGCAGCCATCTTTCTCCCTCTTCTATATATATATATATATTTTTTTTAATTTTTTAATTTTTATTTAATTATTATTATTATTATTATTATTATTATTTTTTTGCAGGTTTGGGGATGGAACCCAGGGACACTCAACCTCCGAGCTACACCCCTTGCCCTATTTTTTATTCTTTATTTTGAAACCGGGTCTCACTGAGTTGCAGAGGGCCTCACTAAGTAGTTGAGGCTATTCACAAACCGTGATCTTCCTGGTCTCAGCCTCCCAAATGCTGGGATTACAAGCGTGCACCACCACGCCCGGTCCTCTTCAATATTTTTTAATAAATAAAAACAATATGTGTCTTTTGTAGAAGTTGGATGCCTGAGTACTTAGCAGCAATGGGTTTTATCTCCCCACCAAGAGCAGAGGTCCACAGCTTCACCACAGACAGCAAGTTCTGCTGCTTCAAGTGCACCCTGGTCCTCAGTGCCACACAGACCAGTGCAGTGGCCAGGAGTACTTTTGTCTCCTGGGATGAGTGGCGCGTTGGCTGACCTGGCTATGCAGGGCTCCCTCTGAAGTGCCCTGAACCTTTTTCTTACATAGTTTGTTGTGCAGAGTTCCTGAGCATGTAGGGCAGTTGTAGACTACTTTCAGGGAGATTTCTTAGAAAGTTGAGGGTGGATTGAATAAAATCTTTCTGCCTCTCCTGAATACTGGCCACTGCCACTGCCACCATTTGGTTCTCCTCCTGAACATTTTTCTTACATAGTATGTTGTCCAGAGTTCCTGAGCAGGAGTGTACCAGTATTGGGAAGAGGCTTCAAAATGTATTAATGTACCAGTATTGGGAAAGATTTTCCATTTTAATATATATCTTTGGCAGTGAAGAAAGCCAGGAGCTTCAAGGAAAAGGGCTGCAGATTTCCAGGCACCATGGGTAATTAGCAAGGGAATAGAAGAAGCCCAAGAGCCTAGGGTCCTTTTTTATACATTTATAAAGAGAGGCAAACTTCCTCAAGGATGTGGGGGGATACTCCAGACTCCAGATAACACCATTTGGAGTGTAACAAAAGGCCTGGGAAGATTTGGGCTGGAGACAAAGCAGGATACATGGGTTAGAGATAGGGCAGGATATCTATATATCAAACAGGATTGGGCTGAATATAAGAATACTCCGTGTCCAGCAATCAGGGGTAAATTCATTTGAACACACCCCCCCCATGCCACTCCTGAATGGCATGGGGCTGTAACTGTCTTATATATTAACTGTCTTATATATTTCTATCTTTTTAATAAACTCCTTTAAATCTTCAGCAAGAGTCCGGGCTATTGCATATTTATCCTTAGCTCAGGACAAGAACCTATGGTTTTACAGAAATAGTTTCCAGGAGCCTAACAAAGGTCCCCAGGGACAGCTTCCCAGCCCATAACAGTCTAAACCGTAACAAGGAGCAATCTACTTTCTGGGAGATTTCTCCAAAAGTTCAAAGCAGATTGGATTGGATCTGTCTGCCTCTCCTAAATACTGGCTGTTGCCGCCGCTGCCACCATCTTTTCCATCTCCTCCCTCCTATATTTTAGATAGGAAGTCATGGTTGGAAGTGTCTCTGTATGTTGTCCCAATCAGATATTAGACCAAAATCTGTTGTCCAGGGTTTCTCAAAGGAATACATGTCCTATTCAGTGCTGCCAGGTATCACTAGTGTGATTGCTGCCATCTTCCATGCCTCCAAAGTTTTTGTACCTAAAATAGTTACTTGATATGGGACTCTCTCTTTAAAGTTTCTACATTTAGTCAACAATTCAACAAATTCTTTTTGAATGCTTATTCTCCTAAACAGATAATCTCATCATCAGAGATTAATGATGCTACCAGAAAGTTGTTTGTAATTATTTTATAAATTTTAACTTCTCTATTTTTTCTGGTTTTATTGGGATATCCTTGATAAATACTTTTTTATATTTAAGGCATTCAATAGGATGTTTTGATATATATATCCATTGTGAAATGATTACAAACTTAATATATTGCCATATTTCCAGTGTGTGCACATGGGTATGTGTGTGGTGGGACCATGTAATGTCAATTTTGTTAACAAATTTCAAGTATACAATATAGTGTTATTAACTACACAGAGAAGAATTAAATAAAATAAAAAATGAAATAAGAAATATTACAATTGATGCCTCAGACGAAAAGAAAGAATTGTGAGGGAAATATAATATATACTAAAACTGAATGAAAAGCTGAAACACAAATAACAAATTAGATTGATTCAGAATTCTAAAGAGTCATGTTAAAGAAAGAAAAGCTGAGGTGTGTTAGGCAACTTTCAAATTTCTGGCTGCCATCAATTCGCTTTATCTCTGTTCCTAGTGGCTGCTTTGAAATATCCCTCAGCAGTAGTGTCTTTTACATGTTTAATTTATTTATTTTGTTTCTACTCTTAAGTATTTGTCCTCAATATTTTATTTTATTTTATTTTATTTATTTTTTTGGTGGTACTGTGGATGGAACCCTTCTACCTCCGGGCTACACTTCCAGACTTATTTTATATTTTATTTGGAAACAAGGTCTCTTAAGCCAGCGCGGCTCGCTTCGAACCTGTGCGATCCCCCTGTCTCCACCTCCCAAGCGTGGATATGACAAGTGTGCGCCACCATGCCCGGCGGTCCTCAATATTTTAAGTGTAATTTGTCAAAGTTTTAATCTCCTAATCATTAAATATTTTAGGTAGAACTTCATTTTAGTTTGCTAAAATATTTTAGTTTATGATTTCATTTTAGTTTACAATTTCAATCTAGTTTGCTAGTATTTTGTCTTCACTATTCCTGAGCTGAATGATTCTATTTATATATTTAATAACAACTTATTTGATAATACCTTATTCTAGAAACTTACCTCTGGCTAAAGTTTTGGTTTATTCCAGGAATAGAATTCTGTATTCAATATTTATATAACACTTACTCATTCCAGATACCATACTAAGTGCATTACCTGTAATATCTCAAAGAATTTAGAAAAATTCTAGATACTTTCTGCTGAAGCTATGTCCCAAGTGCGCGTTGGTGAGAGGTGGGAGGTTTCTTCTGGTCCTCTTCTGCCCATGGAATGGAGATTCTACTTTAGATAGAATACTGACCAGTCACCTTCATCCAAGCCATGGGTAAGTGGACACATGCCAGGAGAGAAAATAGGCTGCTGCCCTTTCCTTTACCAAGAGGTCAGATATTAGACAAAATGCCAATCTGAGGGCATAGAGCAATGGCTCAGAGATTTGCTTGGGAGATAAAGCAGACCATAAAATTATAGTTACAAATTGTTTTCCCAAGGAGCTGACCTCATTAGCAGCAGAACACAGAGCTAGAGTATTATTCTGATGCCAAAAACAGACAATGCCACCAGAAGGGAAAAACATTAACAAAATTAAAATACTAAAAATTATAATTAATAAAAATTATGATTAATACAATGTTGGAAAATAAAATTCTGTAATATATAGCAATAATCATGCAATGAAGCCAATTTAGATTTATCCCATGGTCAATTTAACATGTAATGATCAATTTGGTATCATATTAATATAATAAAAATTGCAATATAATCTCTATAGTTCCAATACAATGATAAAGTATTTAATAAAATTCAACATCCTTTGATGATAAAAACACTCAAAAAACTAGAAATAGAAGGGACATTCTTTAACCTGACAAAGAACATCTATGAGAATTGCACATCATACTAATGGGGTTTCTACTCCCAGTACTTCTAGTCAATATTTTACTGGGTGATCTAGCCAGGATAATCAGGTATGAAAAATAAATAAAAGGCATTTCAAACTGGAAATAAAGAAGAGAGACTATTTCTGTTTCTAAATGGTACTCGTTCTTGAATACAGAAAACCCTAAGAAATCTGTTAACAATAAATCGTTTCACAAGATTTTATGACATAAGATCAAGTCATTTCACAAGAGTTCAAGACACAAGATCAAAATAAAAATTAATGACATTTCTCTGCATTTGCAGCGAACAATGTGACTGTAAAACTAAGAAAGCCCTTCCATTCACAATAGCATCAAGGGTAATAAATTGAACAAGGGAATTGAAGATCTTGAAAACTACAAAACATTTTTGAGAGAAATTAAAGAAGATCTAAAAAATATCATGTTCATTGGTCAAACGAATAAATATAACAGCAACACTAGGCCAGGCGTAGTAGTATAGACCTGTGATTCTAGTACTTGGGAAGCTGATGTAGGAGATCACAAGTTCAAGGCCAGCTTCAGGAATTGAGGGAGACTTAGCAACTTAGTGAGAACTTGTTTCAAAATAAAATATAAAAAGGGAGACTAGCTCAGCAGTAGAATGCCTCTAGGTACAATCAGCAGTACAAAAAAAAAAAAAGAAAAAAAGAAGAAGAAGAAAAAAAGAAAAGATTCTAGAAAGATTCTAGCTAGGTATGATGGACTATGCCTGTAATTCTAGTACATGAAAGTTTGACACAGTAGGTCTGTAGGTTTGAGGTCAGCCTCAGCAACCTTAGCTAGACCCTCAGCAACTTAGTGATATTTTGTTTTAAAATAATAAACTTGAAAAGGGGCTGGGGATGTAGCTCAGAAGTGGAATACTCCTAGGTTCAATCCTCAATACAAAACAAAAGATGGCAATATTTCTAACTGATCTATATACAATATAATTTCTGTAACATTTCCTGCTGATTTGTTAAAATGGACAAGTGTATTTTAAAGTTCATGTGGAAAGCAAGGGACCCAGAACAGGAGAAAACAATTTTGTAGATGAAGTATAAACTAGAAGGTTTCTTTCATACTTCCCTCTTTCAGAATTTAACTTAATTAAAAGTATTTAATATAGTGTGACACTGAACAAAAGAGATACATTAATCAATGAAGCAGAATTGGGAATCCAGAATACAACCATATATAAATGATCAAATGATTTTTGAAAAAGGCGACAAGACTCTTTTATAAGGAAAATATTTGCAAATCATTTATTTTATGAGACTTCAATCTAGAATATATAAAGAACACTTCTAATTTAGTCATAAAAAGAAAACCCAATTAAAATGGAAAAGGGTATGAATAAATACTTTTGCCTAAGAAGATATACAAATGACCTGAAAAATACCTGAAAAGATGCCTGATACTTTTAATCATCAGGGAAATGAATCTCAAAACCTCACTGAAATACCACTTCACACCCACCAGATGGCTAGAATTGAAATGTCACATACGTGTTGTTGACAATGTGGAGAGATGGGAGACTCCTCTTACATTTCCGGTGGGAATGTAAAGTGATTCAGCCTTTTCGGAAAATATCCTGGCAGCTCTTCAAATGATTAAACATCTTCAAATGATTAAGCATTGAGTTACCATATAATGCAGCAATTTCACACTTAGGTATATACCCAGGAAAAATAAAAACAGATTTATGCAGAAACTCAAACTCAAGTATTTATAGAATCATTATTCAGAATATCTCCAAGCAGAAATAATCCAAGTACTTACCAACAGTGAATAGATGAACAAAATTTAATGCATCCCTACAATGAAATACTATTAAGACATAAAGAGAAATAAATTATCAGTATAAGTTACAACAGGGATAAATTCTGATGATATTAATATAAGTAAAAAAAAAGCAAGTAAAAAATTTTAGCCTGCATGATTTCATTCAAAGAAAATTTTAAAATATGGAATTTTCTAGAAACAGAAAATAAATCAGTGGCTTCTTAGGGCTGGGGTATCAATGGCCATAAAGGTTCAGGAAATGATAGCTAAGGAGTACAGGATTTCTTTTTGATGTGATAAAAACACTCTAAAACTAACTGTGATGATGGTTTCACTTGTTTCTAGATAAACTAAAAACCATTGAATTGTATCTCTAAATGGGTGAGTTGTGCAGTATGTGACGTATTACCTTAATAAAACTTTTTATTTAAAGCAATTTTTGGTGAACTGTGCAATTTGTGACTCATATAAAGCAAAGAAAGTAGAGGACATTCAGAGATTCATCACAGTTTAAAGATATATGTGTCAGGCACTTCACACAGCAAGGAGTAAGAGAACAAAGGAGAGCAGAGTTGTATCAGGCTGATGAATTTGTGTCTGAGAATGGATCAGGATCAATGTCTGCAATACAGAAGCAGGGAAGTCATCATTTCAGCAAAAGTAAAATAATTACTGGTCTAAATTATAAGTAGAACAGGTAAAGTAAAAACAAACAAAAAAAACAAACAACCTATTGATAAGCAAAGTCCAGAGGAGACATGAGGATAGATAGAGGAGTTTGAGGATAATTATAATCAATTAACTTTAAAACAGCTGAAGCCACAGAAAGTGGTAATCTTAACATTTTGATGTTTTTGCTGAAAAACGTTAATAAACACATATTTTGAATGATTCAAATGAGCCATTTATTTATTTTTAATTACTAACTGCTTGTTGTTGTTATAAATGCAAACTAAATGAGTTTGATGGCTAATTAGCTACAAAGATACTGAGTCCTTGCCTTAGGTAATGGGATTTCATTTTCAACAGAAGTAGAAATCCCATTAAAATGAGTCTAAAAGGAAAAACTAATTTTACCTGATGGCATCAGACCCTCCATTCTCCCCATATAAACTTTAAGGAAAGAGATCCATGCCCTCATGTATGGACTCATAAAAACTAAATATAAAATAATGGAGCATTTATACAGCTGACCTTTAGCCTCTTTATAATGCTGCTATTTAAAGAAACCATGGTGCTGTAGAAGGGTTAGGCAACTAAATGCCAAAAAGTAATACTATGAATGATCTATTAATTTAGAAATAATAGAGGTGGCCTTTGTTGATGTCACACGGACACTGCCGATTTTAGCATCCTGTGATTTTTAAATTCATATAGGCAAGGAAAATAGCAATAGGCAAAAGAGAACCATTGATGACGGTGCAAGGAGCTGTCTGTTGTGCTAAAGTTCTCTGTCGTTCAGTGTTGTCATGGTAACAACACTGAGCAAAATGGGGTTGGGTAGTTGTAACTACACACTGTTTGTATGACTTTGTGTAGAAATAATGCTGCTAAATTGGGAGTATCATAGATAGGTCTAAATTTAAGAAATTCAGAAGAGTATACGGCTGTTCACATATGTATAAGGTACAAAAAATATAAGCCAAAGTAGGGGAGAAAAAACTATACCAGAAATATAAAGATTTTTGTGTTATTGATTTCTTTTCTTTTCTTTTTTTTTTTTTTTTGGTAGCACTGGGGTGCCTGGAGGCCCTTCTACCTCCGGGCTACACTCCAGACCTATTTTTATATTTTAATTTGGAAACAAGGTATCATAAGCCAGCGGGGCTGGCTTCAAACCTGCGCGATCCTCCTGTCTCTGCCTTCTAAGCACAGGGATTACAAGTGTGCGCCACAGCGCCTGGCCTCGTGTTATTCATTTCTAAATAATTCCTGTAAACCTCACCTGGACAAACAACAATGAACTATTCAATCACAGAAAGGAGAAGGAGCAGGAAAAGGAGATCCAGTGATCAGAACAATGCAAGTAATTCTCTTTTTGAGTGAATTGCTTTTATTTTAGTAATACAATATTTTATGCAAATTAAGTGCACATCTTAAATTGGGCCAATTTCATAAAATACAAAGGGGCTTTCTTAGTGACAACAGACTAGGTATCCCAAATCTATACTAACTACATTTCAAACTTTTGGCTTAATTTATGATAGAATTTGAAAAGAGAATCGGAGATCATAACAAACCACTAAGCCCAAACCTAGATAGTATCTGTGGATCTAATAGGACTTTTTTTTATTTATAAGTGGAACATATTGAAAATAGTATACATTTAGACTGTGCTTGGTGCCCTCTCCCCCTCCCACATTCCCCTTTCCCCTTCCCAACAATGAGTGTCCAGGTTAACCATGCTATATTCATCCTTTTACACATATTTGGATGTAGCTCCTCCATTAATCAACCTCAACCTTCTTCCTCTCCTACTCTTCCATTCTAGCTTTGCTGAAATTTTCCCTCCATTATCTGGGGTCCCTCTGGTATCCCCAATGCTCCCTAGTTTGGGCATATTAGAGAAAACATGTCCCTTCTCTTTCTGTGCTTGGCTGATCTCACTTAACATAATGCTCTCCAAGTCTTTCCCATCTTCTTGTGAATGGCATGCTGAATAGAATTCCATTGTGTGTATTTCCCATAATTTTGCAATTCATTCATTTGTTGATGGAGACCTAGGTTGGTTCTGTATTTTGGCTATTACAAATTGTGCTGCTATGAACATCGGTATGCATATGTTACTGTAGTTCGATGATTTCAACCCCTTTGTAAAAATACCCAGGAGTGGTAGAGTTGTATCATATGGTAGATCTATTCCCAGTTTTTTAAGAAATCTCCACACTGATCTCCATAGCCGCTGAACTAGTTTGTACTCCCACCAACAGTGTAAAAGAGTTCCTCTTTTCCCACATCCTTGCCAGCATTTGCTATTATTTGATTTCTTTATGCCTGCCACTCTGATTGGGGTTAGATGGAATCTCAGCATAGGAAACTACCAAGAACCTAAAGAGGAAGCCTACATAATGGGAGAAGATCTTTACCAGCCACCACTCTGATAGAGGGCTAATATTCAGAATATACAAAGAGCTCAAAAGACTCGACACTAGCAAGACAAATAACTCAGTCAAGAAATAGGCAGCTGAATGGAACAGACACTTCACAAAAGAAGAGATACAAATGGACTATAGATATATGAAAAGATGTTCTACATCATTAGCCATCAGGGAGTTGCAAATCAAACTACATTAAGATTCCATCAAATAATTCTTTATAAGCTGGGTGTGGTGGTGCATGCTTGCAATCTCAGTGTGTGTGAGGCTGAGACAAGAGGATTCAGCTTCTCAGCCTCAGCTACTTAGTGAGGTCCTTCACAACTTAGTGAGATCTTGTTTCAAAATAAAAAAGAATAAAAAATAGGGCTGGGAGTATAGCTTAGAGGTAGAATACCCCTGTGTTCAATCCCCGGTACTGCCAAAAAATATTTTTTTGTTTAATCATGAAGTTAATTGTATCACTGTAAATATTATCTATGGGAGGGGGGAGGGGAAGGACCCTGAAGAAAGTAACACAATGAATGCCATGTGCTTGTATGTTTCTGTCACTCTGAACCTCTTTATGTTGCATAATTACAGTGCATCAGTTAAAAAAAAAGAAAACTGACATAAGAGTGCACTGTATCTTGACTTTCTAGAATATTATCTATAGCCTTGTTTTATGCCTGGCTATATGCTTAATAAAATGTCAATGCAACACAACTTAAGCCTTGAAGAAAACTTCTACATTTCAACTACTTTGTTGGAAAAAAAATAAGTGACTTTGAGTTTGCATAGCACTTTTGGAATACTAGATTATTATTTTCTCATCTTTCAAGAGTAATCTAATTTCTGTTACTTTCAGCTCAGTTGCTTTCTAATAGCAAAGATTCTGCATTTTAGCTCACAATAAAACACTTATTTTTATTTCTTATAAAATATTTATAATTTATCCTATCCAAAATGCTTAGTAGTTCCAAGTATAGTTTCACTTGTCTCGTACTCAAATTAGTGAGCCACAAAGTTGGATCAGAAAGAGAATAACTGAGTCACCTTTATTTTATAGATTATGGATATGACCGGAGAGTTACTGCAAGTAAACCTTTATCTCTGTTGACTGCAGATCTTCACTTGTGCAGAGGAATGTGGCTTGGGCAAAACACAAGGTGATTGGCCCCTGTCAATTCATGGCCATGAGTACTGACTGAGCATTAGCGTCGCCTGACAATATTGCTGTGTCTCTTTCTCTAGACAGTTATCTAGTATCGTCCCTCTGTCCTCTCTATCCTCATGTACCTCTACTGTGCCCCACTCATCCTAAGTTGCCCCATCCTGATTATAATTATTTTGTACAAAATTGTGTATCAATGTCCTCTACATTGAGCGCTCCCTCTCCTTGTAATATCCTTTCTGCAAATATTTACATGATGAAGTACCCCAGGGTCTTCAGGTCTGTACTCAAATATTGCTTTCAGAATTAAGTGTTCTCTGGGATCTTTATTTAAAGTGCCACTTAACCAAATTTCCCAGGCATTCATGAACACACACACACACACACACACACACACACACACACACACAGCTGGCACTCCTATACTCTCTTACCCTCCTCTATTTGTTGCACTGTTCACATTATGTTTTGTCATATGATATAATTTACTATTTATTATTATCATCCTAGTTTTTGGACAGTCCCCCTCAATAGATTTTATCCTCTGAAGGGCAGAGAATTTTGTCTGCTGTATTGATCTTTTTGATGTTTGGATGTTTTCCAGCCACCAAGAAGAGGTTATTCAGTAAGTACATATTGAATAATTAATTGAATGAGTGTTTTATTCCTGCCCTTTTTCCAGTTTTCTATTCATCGCTAGATAGAGTGCCCAGTTTTCTAGTGTAATACTAAATACTTTCTCCTCTCAGAACTCCAAGTGGAAGTTTAATAGAGATCACACATACTAATACTTCTGCTTTGTTTTTGTTAATATTGTTGTTTTTTTGCTTACTCACTTCTTGTTAAAACTCACTGCTATTTATTATGTAACTTCAAATTAATGCACAATTGTAACCAAGTTTTAAATGTTTTGACCCACCTAATAGATCTTTAGTATGTTCTATTATCAAATATAGTTCTGAGGAAATATTACAAAATGCAGTGTGCTTATACATCTTACATTTAGTTGTTATAAGATAAAGTCAATAATTATAAAAATAAAATGTTTGGTTATGTCATATTCTTATTTTTTCTTTTTCTTGTTGCTTAATATATGATCCACTCAATTTTCTTTTGGAAATATAGCAGAATTAACCTAGTATATATGTGAAATTCATTTGTGCTTCAGATTATTACACATTAATTCTATAAATTAGTGTTTTTTGATTTTCTAATTCAAGGAAGAAACTTAAAAATTTGACCTGGAATTAAAGGAAAGGGAGTGGGAAAAGAGAAATTTTTAAAAATTGTAGATTTTGTGTAGGGAAACTGGATAGAATTGAATTAACACAATTTAGAAGAGGGAAGAATTATTTGCTTACAGCTTTTTGGAGATTTTGAGGCTCAGTCCATGTGAAGCCAAGTCTGTGGAGCTGAAGTTATGGAGAGGGGAGGCAGAGAGAGAGAGAGAGAGAGAGAGAGAGAGAGAGAGAGAGAGAGAGAGAGAGAGAGAGAGAGAGAGAGAAGAAGAAGAAGAAGAAGAAGAAGAAGAAGAAGAAGAAGAAGAAGAAGAAGAAGAAGAAGAAGGGAGAGAGATAGGGAGAGAGAGAGAGAGAGGCAGAGAGAGAGAGAGGGAGAGAGAGAGAGAGAGGGAGGGAGAGAGAGGGAGGGTGAGAGAGAGAGAGAGAGAGAGAGAGAGAGAGAGAGAGAGAGAGAGAGAGAGAGAGAGAGAAGAGAGAGAGAGGCAGAGAGAGAGAGGGAGAGGGAGAGAGAGAGAGAGAGGGAGAGAGAGAGAGAGAGAGAGAGAGAGAGAAAAGAAGAAGAAGAAGAAGAAGAAGAAGAAGAAGAAGAAGAAGAAGAAGAAGAAGAAGAAGAAGAAGAAGACGAAGAAGAAGAAGGGAGAGAGAGATAGGGAGAGAGAGAGAGGGAGGGAGAGAGAGAGAGAGAGAGGCAGAGAGAGAGAGAGGGAGAGAGAGAGAGAGGGAGGGAGAAGAGAGAGAGAGAGAGAGAGAGAGAGAGAGAGAGAGAGAGAGAGAGAGAGAGAGAGAGGATGCACAAGAGCTCTGCTCTCATGTCAGAGAAGTGATAAGAGAAACAGCAGGGGGAGGAGATGGCTTATATAATCACCAGGGTCTCCCTCCCAGAGACTTCTCAACAGTGTAAAATATATTTTATGAAAACCTCAAATAAAAACTCATGAAATCAAAAGTAACTTAGAGAGGCAATTTATTATTACATAGCAGAGTGCAAGTGTATTGGGCAGGAAGTCTGCTCAACCTTTTAATATCTCCCATTGGTTGGAGTATGGCTTTTAGAACCCCATCTGGTTGACTAGTTTTCACTGGGCAGATTTTTCAAAAGAAGAAACATAAACCAATACATCTGGTAGTGGAATGTATAGACACTTGTAAACAATACACAAAATAAGTATCTCTGCTACAGTAACAAAATGGAATCCTTTTAGTGATCTTATACATTTGATAGAAAAAATTACTTTTCTTACAGTTTCTCTCCTATTATATACTACTATTTTCTTTGAGTTAATTTGCTAGGATTGTTAATTCTTTAGAGCTAATCTATTTTTTTCATGTTATCTGGCTAGTAGCATCTAATTCTTTAGTTATTCATTCTACAACATATTTATTATAATTAAAAAAATCTCTGTGGATGACAATATAAACAATTCACTCTACATTTTATAAACAAACAACATAGCATATAATTTAGCATATCGACTATTAACATTCTTTCCATTAGTACCAATTATTTACTTATTGTAAAGATTATTCAGAAATATTAGATTTTTGTTTTAACATTTTTGGCAGAGCCAATTGTAGATCAATTACCTTTTTCTCTTTTAGGTTCCTGGTGGTCCTGAGCCTGCAAAACCACAAGAGGATTAATTTACAGCACTTGTAAAGACCCAGAAGTTTTGAACATCAGTGCTATATTTTGTGCGTGTGTGTGTGTACGTAAAAGTAGAAGTACCATTATAAATTATAATATAGAATATAAGAGGGAGCCAAAGTCACAAAATATATAAATTATATGACTGGTCTTTTAAACTACTTTATAAGTATATCTCTTTTTATCCTAGAATGCCACACTTGTTTCTGGTTAAAACAGATTTATGTAGGTTAACAGTACTGAGAAAAATCAAGCAATAGCTCTACATTTTTTTATAAGTTTAGACAACAGAATTAATGATTAGAAATAGGCTTATTAGCTGATGAAAAGTAGTACATCTCTTATACAATAATAAAACATTCAGTCAAAGCAAAAAGATATAAACTAAGTCTTCGCTGACAGGAATTTTTGAGTGGTATTGAACATCAGATGCAATGTACATTGCATAGAAATTACCTATTAGTTATATTGCATATATATATATATATATGCTTTTATGAAACATTTACATTAAGGTCAGATGCACGGCATATTTATACCTCAGATGTATACACATCTATTGTCACAGATTATATATATATATATATATATATATATATATATATATATATATGCTGTCAAATATATATCTATATCTATTTATCTAGCTAGCTAGCTATAGTAACTCAAAATAATAGTTATTTATCTTGAGTTGTGAATTAGTTATTTAACAGGCTATAAAACATAAATGTAAACACTCTGCTAAGATTCAGTGATCAAAGTCTAACTAAGAAATTGTCTTTATAAAGATCCATAATCTTTGTTTAAACTAGGTCTTAGTAAATTGTTACCTAGAGGGAAAATCTAGCATTTAAAAAAATAGATTGCCTTAATATAATGCAAAAATAAATTATTTTCTAGACTAGTTTTTTTAAAGTTTTATCAAGAGTAGATTACATTAGTACCTTAAGAAAACCTAATTGTTTTAAAATAGAATCAAAGCATTAAAAGTGACTCTTAGAAAATTCTTTAAAGAATTCATCATAATTATAACATACCTTATTACATATATAAAATTTTTTTCCTATGGCTTATACTTTAAAAATCATTTGCAACTTCCTCCAACCCTTTTTGACTTGCTTACCACTAATTTTCATTTTTGTTTTTATCCTTCTTTTCTTTTATGGGATAATTTAGTCATTTGCTATATAAAGTCCTTTTCTACCTAAAGGTATTTTCTTTTTTCTTTTAACCCTTTTTATTAAAATACTTTCTTATACCAATAAATATCTCATTTTATGTATTATTTATTGGGTTTCCTTTTTGTTTTAACTTTTTTTTTTTACTGCCTTTGGGCTCACTTTTATATAAACTGTGACTGACACCATGGAGCACAGTAGATTTAGCACAGTGGTAGATTGTACTAAACCAGCAGGCATTGCCACTAGGTTCACTTATGGTGTCTTGGACCCTAGCACCCTCTAGGTCCTTTTATCCTCCACATTCTGGCATCCCATGAAGATCATCATAACTAGTTTTCTGGCCAGGCTACATGCCCAGCTGAGCTGATGTGGCCTCAGCTGTCTGTGCCTGACCTCCAGTGAGCTCCTGCTAGGAGGATGTGATCCATTAGACACCCTTTCTATCTCCTTGGGTCTCTGCAGCACTGGCTGTGGACTTTGCCTCATGTAATATGACCACATCTGCTTTATGGATGAGTTTGTCCACCTTGGAGGAGCTCAGTGAGTGGTATGCAGCATCAACTACTGCTTTTATCACTGGGCCTCCATTAGGCCGTTTTATTTTCCTTAACAACATCATGTCTCTGAGCCACAGTTTTACAACTACAATTTTAAAAAATCTCTCTGCTTCACTTTTTGTTTTCAAAATTCAGAGTACAATTTGCTGAATGTTGACATCAATATCCAAAGTGCAGTTTGAATACTTTGCTATTTTGAGATTTTTCCCCCATTCTTCCCATTTAATCAGATCATCGTTTTAAACTAATACAATCTTAATTGGTTTCTCTGAAAAAAACAATTTTTAATAATATCTCTGCTTTTACTTTACCAACCTTTCATAAGCTTGTTTAATAATATTTATAAGGCACAGGAACTAAAAGGTATTGGGACTTTTTTGTTTAAATTATGAGTGAATATTTTTTTCTAATAAGTATATCTAATTTTCATTTGGTCTGAACTTCTGTCAAAAGACAGACAGTTGTGATATTGGCTTGTGGGTCCAGATAAAACAATAATATTTAATTATCCTTTGTTCTCTTTTTGCCCTAAGTTTGTGGAATATCGCCCCAGTAAGTAAGCATTAACCCTGATAAATATTTAAAGGAATCTATCCTCATATTTCTTTTTCCTATCACAACTTTTCCTATTTTGCTTGTTCTCTAATTTAGACACCTGGCTCTGAGTCTTCCAACAGGCTCACCCCTTTTATCAGAGATCTCTTGCATTCTCCACTGTCACTGGCCATCTCTCCCACAGATTGCCAGGCACTTCTTAGAAATCGGCAGATTGGATAAACCTCCAGCTAGGTCAGCAAGAAGTGGCATTAGCTGTAAGAAGCCAACAAGGGAACCTCAGTTCTAAACTCAACACTTGTTTTGTGTCTTTAATCACATTTCATTCTCCCTCACGTGGCCTCTGGAATGATCCAACCACCAAGTAAATATTTTGCCATCTCCTGTGGCTTTTCTTACCTTGTTTCCTGAACACAATTATCTGGTCAGCCATGGTATTAGTATAGGCCTTTCACTACATTTCCTGAGAGCCTTTTACTGTCAGGTCTCAGCCAGTTAGAGAGAGACCTGCCAAGCTGCCCTCCAACACTTAGGGGCTACCATAATGAGGAAGTAGGATGCTTTTCTCCTGAGTGGGACTCTCACCTGAATGGCAAAGATCCCAGATGTGTCCCCAGTTGTTAGGAATGGATTTTAGGAAAGCCACAAGTAAAACTCATGAAACACAAAGAAACCTGGCCAAGTAATTTACTTCTGTGCAGAAGGGTGGATGTACACTGATCAGTCCAGTTAGTTTTTGTTAAATACTCCGGATTTGTTAATTACTCAAATTATTTTCTCTGTGTAGCCATCCACACCATGACTTCCTTGAGTCTGGTGACACATAATGAAGTAGAAATGGAATAATTTAGTAGAGTGAATAATAAAAAGTATGCAATTAATGATTTTATTTTGTTTGGCCACTGAAAAACATATTAACTAAAACCTTTATGGTGTTGAATGCATTTATTTTCTTCCATTAACTTGTTTTTTGCTTTTTATTTTTGGTTTAAGTCCAGTGTTTTCAAATGATTTTATATTGCATATTACCTTAAAGTAATTTGCTATGTTTTGGAAATTATGTACAATAAAAATGAAATGTATAAGCTATTGTACTCAAAGAAATTATATTATTTTGGACTGCTAAAATTTAATTTAATTTTTTTTCAGAAACAGCATGGGTATGGTGTTAGCAATTGAAAAGTTAAATACACTGCCCCAGTGGTTTTCCATATAGATAAAAAAGTAGAAAGGTAGATGATAAATAGGTAAGTAGAGAGATGATAGGTAAAGGTTGCATTTTCTTTTCTTTCATTTCCTATCTGCAATAAAAATATGTATTATATCAGGACACACATACACACACATAAACAAAGTTTATCTTTCATTTTTTAGTGAGCACGCTAGGCAGAATAATGACCATCAAAAATTTATATGTCGTAATCACCAGAACTTGTAAGTATACAAGGTCACATGGCAAAAGAAAATTAAGTTTGCAGATAGAAGTAAGTTTGCTAACTTCCTGTTATTTAAATAGTGAGACTATCCCAATGCTCCAAGAAGGGCTGATGTAATCACAAGGATCCTTACAAAATGGAACTTGGGGGCAGAAGAACCAGAGAAGAAGATGTGATTGATAATGAGCCTAACTAGAAATGATTCGCATCACAGTACTGTAAGAGAGACCTCATCAGACTCCAGGCTAAGAAGGCAGAGAGTGAGATTATCTGCAGCAGAGGCTGCCTTTCTGTAGATACAAGCATAACCTAAAGTAGTGAATCTTTATCACAATTAGTTATGAGCTTTTAACAATCTAGATTTCCAGCCTCAACTCCAGAAATTCAAATTCAGGAGATAGTGATGATGACCCTAAATAATGTTTTTCTTGTGTCTTTCAACTATTTATGTGTCTTTGATGCAATCAAATTTGGAATTAATGAATTAACTAGTGATTCCTAAAGAATGCTCAAAATGGAGGGTAAAGTAGTGTAAATAATAGGCATATTAAAATTGCCTGGGGGATTATTTTTCTTTTTAAATTTCACCTGATGCTTCACCTATACCTAGTAAGCTCTTTGTATAGTATAGTGAAGTCATTTTGGAAAGTTGGAAGTTTTTTTTTTTAATGTGGTAATTGACTATTGCCAGGTGAATTCTACTGTCCTTTTCTAATTATGAACCATTAAACTAAACGTTTGTTGGCAATAAGGAGAGAACCATTTGCAAAAATAAGTTATAACTAAAGACTAAAAACGATTGAATCATCAGCCAAACCAAGATTGTAAGATAACATGAGAAACTCAGAGAGGTTCTAAGTAGAGCACGAAGCATAGCGAACTGGAAGAAGAGCCATGTTCAGCAGATCTTTATAAATAATGTCAAATTTATGATAGGAATTTTGAGGCATATTAAGAAGCCTTTGTGGTTCCTTTTGAAATGCAGCAAGATGTGCAATTTCCTCTCTATCCCCCATCAGTATAAAGTTAGAAAGGGCTAGATTAATGCAAAAAATAGGAGACAGTGGGAAACTGAGACTAATTTTTTTCATTTTTTTCATTTTTTCTTTTATTGGTACACTGTAGTCTCAGATCATAATGCGGATGGTGTTGACAATGGAATGTATTCACACAGGACTTGGTGCCCTCCCCCACAACTTCTCCTTCTCCCTCCTACCCAATACTGAGTGTCCAGGTTAACAATGTTATATTCACAAGTATACACGTATTCGAATGTAGCTTTTCCACGGATTAACCTCAGCCTTCTTCCTCCCCTACTCTTCCTTTATGGCATTGCTGAGGTTTTCCACTTATTATCCGAAGTCCTTCTGGTATCCTTAAAACTCCCTAGCTTGAGAATATTAGAAAAAACATATGCCCCTTCTTTATCTGTGCTTGGCTAATCTCACTTAACATAATGCTCTCCAGGTCTTTCCATCTTCTTGCAAATGACATAATTTGTTCTTTATTGCTGAGTAGAATTCCGTTGTGTGTATTTCCCATAATTTTGCAAATCATTTATCTGTTGATAGAGACCTATGTTGGTTCCATATTTTGACTATTGCAAATTGCGCTGTTATGAACATGGGTAGGCATATGTTACTGTAGTTCTCTGATTTTAACCCCTTTGGATAGATACGCAGGAGAGGTATAGCCAGATCAGCTGTCACTGTTATTTCTAATTCAAGTTATTTAACAAGGAGAGAGGTATAGTTTAAAATGTGAGGAATCATCATAGTGGCAAATGTTATTTCACCTGATTCTGGAAATATTTCTTCCTAGTAGGAAATTTCAACCTGAATTTCTACAGTTGCTAGACTCTTGGAAGTTGCTAGACTCTTGGAAGTCACATTCCCAGGTTTCTAAGGAATCTCCATACTGATCTCTATAGTGGCTAAACTAGTTTGCACTCCCACCAGCTGTGTAAAAGAGTTACTATTTCCCTATGTCCTCACCAGCATTTGTTGTTACTTGACTTCTTTATGATTGCCACTCTAATTGGGGTTAGATGGAATCTCAATGTAGTTTTGATTTGCATCTCCTGGTGGCTAATGATGTTGGACATTTTTAATGTATCTATTGGCTATTTATATCTCTTCTTTTGTGAAGTGTCTATTCAATTCAATTGTCCATTTCTTAACTGAGTTATTAGTTTTGCTAGTGTACTACACTAGCAAGACTAAATTTTTATAAGAGAAATAAATAATGGACTACTGGCAGTAGAAAAACTTTTCTTTTTAGAGTTACTCTTTTAAGGCTTGTCTTGATAAAAGATCAGTAGTGCATTTAGGTCTGTTTTATGCATTAGACTTCTATTGTAAAAAGGATTATGATTCATTTAAGTAAGGATCCTAAATCATACCACATTCAGTCGTGCTATAGAAAGAAAACCAAGGTTGTATAATTTTCTAATAAAATTTTACTTTAGCTGGGATTGCAGTGTAAAGCCCTTTATGAGAATAACTCCTTGCCTACTTAAAAAGACATTGTAAGCTGTCACTATTACTTCTAATTCAAGTTATTTAACAAGGAGAGAGGTATAGTTTAAAATGTGAGGAATCATCACAGTGGCAAATATTATTTCACCTGATTCTGGAAATATTTCTTCCTAGTAGGAAATTTCAACCTGAATTTCTGCAGTTGCTAGACTCTTGCAAGTTACAAAGGCCATATTTTATATACATTGTGGTACATTGTGAAGCAAAATTGTAGGAACTCCAACAACTAGTTGCTTGCAACCACAAAGGTTTACTTCTTGTTCATAAAACCGTCTACAGTAACTCAGAGTTGGTCCTGCTCCATGTCATCTTCAGTTTGGGACCAAAGATTCTTCAGTGGTCTCTTCCTAGAATATTATCAGTCACCACATCATTGTGTAAGAAGCAAAGGTTGGAAAAAATATATGTATGCACAAACCTAAACATAGACACTTAGAGATACACAAATGATTGTGCGCATGTGTGGTGTATATATGTGTATAATAAAGTCACCTTAAGAATCTAACAAAATGATAGTTTCAGGTTCTACAAGAGCAAACAGAGGCTAAATGTGTCTGAATTTGTGATATGTTGGATCTGTTTTGCCATGGCTTCCAAGAACCAGTTACTTACATCTCTTCCCAACTCCATCCGATCCATTCACTGCACATTGGCAGCGAGAGCTCTGCCATGGTAAAAACATTTGCACCATAGAAATCAGTTGACATTACACCTCAGGTCTCGTTCAGGTTCATCCCTAGCATGGCACTGCATGATCCTCCTGTCTCTGCCTCCGAAGCACGGGGATTACAAGCGTGCGCCACCATGCCCGGCCCATTTACTCTTTTAACTCCTTGCAAATAATGTTCATGCAAAGGCCTCAGTGGACTCACCTATTTGAAGATGTTCATTTTTGACTCATGGGGCTCCTTTCTACATACCATTGCCAAATTTCTAGAAATGAACTTAATTATCATTTTAAATCCAGAGTAGAGACTTCACATAAATGTACTGAGTAATGTTGTTTTCGTGAAGTTTTATTTTTTAAAATGCCAGTGCTATCTACCTCAGAATGCATTTCTTAGTTAACATTCTTCACAGACTTTGACAATACTGAATAATAAATATTTTTAATACCTGCTTTGAAATTTATTACAAGTACATTTACATTTATGCCTCTATAGATTTCAACTTGTCCTCATATACAGCATCAGTAGCAACAAAAAGAAAATATATTAAAGAGCTACATTTTAAATTATTAAAATTTGTATGATTTAATTTAAATTTAAATAAAATTTCTCTAAATATTTCCATACCAAAACCCTTCCTAGAAAAATACAATTAAAAGCATTTATGTTTCTTGGACTTTTGTTTCTTAATATAAAATTATCTTAATATTAATGTACATATAGGTAACATTTAAATGAACAAATACTCATGCATGATTTTTTATAAAAGTAATTTTATGTATAGCTTCTGAAATATTTTAAAATTAGCGATCCTTTTGTATACATTCTTTTAAATAAATAAATCTTAATTTTATAGAAATATTTTAATTTATTTGTAGATTATTGTTTATTGTTTCAAAGATTTGGTATCTTAAACAGCTGTAGAAAAATTCTTCATAAATATAAATATATGCATATATGGTATATGTATGCACATATATTTACATGCTTGAAGGGAAAATTCTTAAAAGTCAAATTTAGCCTAAACTTAAAAAAATAGTCTTAATTAGTGTGTGCAGTTAATTATCCATATTGTATATATCAGCCTTTCACAGACATTAAAAAGGTTTCATGAGAAAAAATTGTTCAATTACAAATTCACTATGTAACAACATCTATCTCTCATGTCTCAAAGGCATTATATTCAAATGTGTATAGTTTGGTAAAATCTTTTTTAAAGACCACAATAAAAATAGTACATACTTTTAGAAATGACAGAAAAATCTTTATTTTCTGATGGTGTATATATAATATACTCACTTAATATAATGTAATATACTCACTTTCCTTAGCATGGCACTCTCAGCTTTTCAAATCTTTTTTGAGAAATATTAAAATAATATAGTCTGGGCCAGGTAACCCATATAGAATGTAACCTAAGTAATAAATATTGAGGACTATTTCAACTTAAATGTTTTTAGATGTGGTTTCAACTTAAATATTTTTAGATGTGGTTTTTTCCTTCCTTTCTTCCTTCTTTTCTTTCATGTATGTGTTACTATGAATTGAAACTATGGGCACTCTCTTGGAGACACACATCTAGCCTTATTTTATTTTTTATTTTGAAACAAAGTGTTGCTAAGCTGTTGAGGCTGATCTTGAACCTGTGATCTTCCTAATCTTGAAACTGTGATCCTCCTGTCTCAGCCTCCCAAATAAAGGATGATGATGATGATGATGATGATGATGATGATGATTTTGGTGGTACTAGGGTTGCTGGAAGCCCTTCTACCTCCGGGCTACACTCCCAGACCTATTTTATACTTTTTTTTAATATTTGGAAACAGTGTCTCTTAAGCCAACTAGGCTGGCTTCGAACCTGTGGGTCCTCCTGTCTCCGCCTCCCAAGTGTGGGGATTACAAGCATGCCACGCCTGGCTATTATTATTTTTTTTGAGACAGAGTCTAAATAAATTGCTCAGGCTGGCTTCAATTTGCAATACTTCTGTCTCCGACTCCTGAATTGTTGGGTTATAGGCATAGATCAATATGCCTGGCAGCTAGAAACATTTTGTATAACTAGTAAAAGTAGAGTATTTTTATTTTAGTGATCACTACAGAAACTGGGCTTATGGGGTCAAACATTATGACTTTTTTTCAAAGTATATTTTGAATCTGGATAAATGTGTCCTCTGCTTCTTGTTGTCCTGTGGTTATATTAAATTAAAAATGGTTTCTAAGGACAGATCAAATTACATGTTTCTTTAACTAACAGCATTTCAATTAAAATAATGTCATCAAAGGCATTCAAATTAGAAAGGAAAAAGTAAAATTATCCCTGTTTACATATACTCTGATCTTTTACTAAGAAAACTTAAAAGATTACATGCTCAAATAAAAACTGCAATAAAAATATAAATTCAGCAAAGTCACAGGATATGAAATCGGCATACAAGAGTCAATTAGCTGTGTTTCTATATACTAAAAATTGAACATTCCACAAAGTGAAATTGAGAAAGCAATTTCATTTTTAATAGCATAAAAAGGAATAAAATACTTGAAAATAAATCTATCCAAAGAGGAAAAATACTTGTCCATAATAAACTACAAAATTTTGGTGAAAAAAAATTAAACAAGACACATCTTTTGAAGATGGAATACAAATTTCTATTTAGCTTCCCAAATAGTTGAGGTTAAGAAAGGCTTGGCTTTGAAATAAAAAAAAAAACAAAACATATTGGAGAGCAAAAGCAAACTACTTATTAATAATTTTTGGAGAGTGTAAATGCTAAAATATTGTGAAAACTCTAACTAACAATGTGCATTGGTTGCTGACAGTTCCAGAGAGAGAGAGAGAGAGAGAGAGAGAGAGAGAGAGAGAGAGAGAGAGATCTGATAGGTTTCACTAAACACATAGTTGCTAAGCAACTGATCACAAAGATGAAACTAAAGTGGCTTGTTCATGAACATTATAGAATGTGACTGTCCTTAAATTATTGCAGTAATACAATTTTATAAAAATACGGAAGGATAAAGTACCTATAATATTCAAATGCTAAAACAAAACCACTAACCTTTGAAAAGCTAATTACTTTAGCATAGACCTCAGTGCATAATCACATTTCCCATTTCACAATACATATTTTTCACTTCATAAGCACTTTGCAAGAGTGCTTATTATAATATACATATTATATATGTATATATAATATATACACACACACATACTAGGGGAAATGCATTGTTTAAAAGAAAATAAAAGTCTTTATTTCCTTCTCTGTCTATATTTTCAATTTATGTAGTTAAGTTGTATAGTAAAAGTTAAGTTAAAAGACCTCAAATTAATGATCTTGTAATGTTTCATTTAAGTGACTTAACAATTTCACTTATGATAGAAAAACTTAAGAAAGTGACAAATAAAAAGATGTTAGTTCTATCAAATAGATTTTACATTCCCACAGGGTACATTTTACTAACTTGTTGCAATTCATTTTTTTGTTATAATACAGTCTGATATAAGACTAAGACCTATACTTATTTTAAAGAGGTTAATAAAATAACAAAGAAGTAAACAAATTTTCTAAATGTCAATTAAAGACTATATGTCAAGATAGATTCTGTAGTAAAAAGCATACCTGTATTCAGAAATAATTGGCATGCAATTAAGATTTAGAGCAAAAGATTGATGATTTAAATATATGACCAGAGAATAAACTCTTGCAATCTTGAGACATACTCTCCGTTTCCCCTTGTTATAAATTTTAAATAGTCACAGATGGTGACCCACTACAAATTTCCAACAGTCTGAAATAATCTAGCTGAGTGTTGGCAAATGGTTATAAATGTCATGATTTGTTTCTCTTTTCAGATTTACCCCAGAGCATTCCCCGCGCATATGTTTGGTATATAACACATTAAAAAAAAATCACAGGCAATGAACAAGAATTGTATCCTTCTATTCTCATCCCTTCATCCAAAGAGTGCTTTAATTGTTTATTTTCATTTAATTCATTACTGGCTTCTAAAGTAAGCGTAGCCTACTACTTACTAATAGAGTCACCTTTTGGTCAAAACCTATAAAACACAGTACTGAAAGGTGAGAATAAGCACAACTAATGCTTTTCCTATAAAATTTATGGATTGCCCTCATAGAAAGTTTTTTAAAAGATTATTTCAACAGAAGAGCTAAATTAAGTGTGAATTTTTTTCATGAACTCACTATTTGAACAATGAAAATATTCAGAGGTCATAAGTGAAAGTCCCACTGTGTTGATTAAATTAACATTAATAGAAGATTTTATATGTGATTTTGAAGAAATCTTCACAGTTGAAAAATATAGACTCAGAGTCATTTTCTATATTGTCATTAAGAAAATATTGATAATATTTTACTTATTTTTGTTTTCTTCATTTGAAATGAGGCAGTATTATACAGACAGAGGCTGTTTCCTAGGTTCAGACAGAGTAAACTGACAAATGGAAGGAAGAAAAATATTATTTTTAATGTCAATCATGCCTAACAGATTATAACATATATATTATTTATTCTAATTGAAAGAATATTAATTGTACTATTATATATCTAGAGTTCCTTTACAGTAAACCATATCCTTAAACACTTTTTACTTGACTTTATTTATGCAATAAATAAATTAATAAATTAATAAATTAATAAATAATAAATAAATAAATTAGCATAGATTACCTCATTTCTACTATTTCATGCAATAATTAGCTTAGGTTGAATGATTTGTACAAAATTTCTTGAGTAGTCATGGAATTGGCTATTATTTTTTGACTTCTGAACCATTTATCCAACTGAAGATTTTTAATTCCTTCATGAAGCCACATGTAATTATGACTCTAGAAATATGAATAAAAATTTCTTCCATTCTATCCATAGCCAGAAGGTAGCCATCTGCAGGTTTCTACCTAAAACTGGAATGACCTGCATCTTGATGGGGAACTTGTAGCTTGTGAGAAAATAAGTTTCTGTTGATTAAGCCACCTGCTCTAAGAAGTTTGGAAGTCCTAGTTATGGAAGTCCTAGGAAAATAACACATCGACTCTAGCAATAAAAAAATGATAAAGATCATCTTTCTTTTGAGAATTAAGATTCCTCTAATTTCCCTTTTTAAAATGTATCAGTGCATGGTAACTATACATTGTATTGCTATTCAAAGTGATATGTTAATATATGCACATAACATCCTTTAGTGTGTTTCCCTCTGGCACAAATGCACCTTTTGGCAACTGGAAACTAATGTTAAGGGCATGTAATTAAGAAAAAGTACAATAATGATATCACAAATATCCTGGGAAATAAGAACAATTTTGCAAGACAGATACACTTGAGAGGCAACTTTCTCAGGAATGTAAGTATAATCATTGATCCTTAACTAGGAATAACTGAAGGTCAATTTCACAACACATCATATAATGAAATCAGATTGCATTAAAAAAGTCAGTGTAGTCACTTTCACTTGACAGTTTCTCATTTAAAATTAATTAATTGATTTACACGCAATTCTTAAATAAAATGAACTGGACTGGATGAAGATCCGCTAAATGTTGCCATCAAAATTCTATAGTTTAAAATTGATAAAATCACATGCATAGTTCCCTCCTTCATACACAGGCAAGCACACAGTTATGGAATCAGTTTAAATTATACTTATTTTTATGCTGGATGCTAAAAATTTCTCCAGTATGGATGCTAAAAATGTATATAGTGTGATTAAACTCATATCACATGAGAAATTGCCTATTCTGTGGACCCATGAGGCTAAAAGAGAAAATTCTTGCCAAAATATTAGTCAGAAACTAACTACAGAAATAAAACAGTTAGTCAGACTTTTCTTTTTAACATGACTTTAATGAGTCCTTTTGTCTGACCTTGTCTGACAGCTGTCAACTGTTAATGGCCCATATGTAACTGAATAAATTTGTAGACCATAAATTGCTAAAAAGAATGAGAAAAAATCATTTCTTTGTAGAAAGCCGGTAGTGATGCTATCAGGATTCGTTTTTCAATTTTCTACCCTTGCAAGATGGAATTTTGTCTCATTAAATGAAAATAATATAAAGAGAAAACTGTGGATAATCTGCCACAAATAATAGACATATTAGAGCTGCAGGGATAGATTAGTATCAACTGAACATGAACAATTCCAAACCTAATGTCCTAAATTACTTTCTACAGATTAACAAATAAAGGAAGATCAAGAAAAAAAATAAAGGAGTTATATTCAATATAACTTTAAAAAATAATATGAGTTCACCTTAAATGTTGGCTAGAGTTCAAGTATAAGTTGAAAAACTTCTGTAAAGGATCAAGAGTAAGTGATTGAGATTTTGTGTGCCATGAGTCTCTATCTCAATAACATAATAGTGTTTTTGGCAAAAAAAACACAGTGGTATTTCAATAAAACTTTATTTACAATACAGGTGGTCATCTAGATCTGGACTGACTCCTAGAGGAATAACAAAATTGAACATAGAGATCTGCTTACTTTACTGTCAAATGACCAGGGATTTGAGATAGCACACATTTTGGTAAAAAGACAAGTGGTCTTTATTAAAGGGCATGAGTGAATTTTACTCTATCATGGTATTGGTCATTCAAAAAGATTCAAAAGCAAGAGAAATAAATAGGATTGGGTATCTTCAAAACACTTTGGTATACTTATCCTATCCTTCAAGAATTGTCAGATAGTGGGAGAGAGAGACTTATGCAAAATTCTTATAATAAAAGGCTGTTTGTAATTTCTGCGTGACAGTACAAGAATATCTAGATTGGTGTGAATTTCCTAAGAGATCCTGACTGCTCAGTTTAAAATTCCAGGTCTAGAAAATAGTCATGAACGAAGCACTGGAAGGACTGTTCTAATATCCAGATTATCTACTTTAAGGCTGCTCCCACATTTTTATGTATTTGCTATAGTAACATCATAATGCCCTGGTATTAATTTTGGTCTTAATCTGTTTGTACTACCATAGTAAAGTACTCCAAATTGGGTAATTTAAAAAGAACAGAAATTTACTTCCCTTAGCTCTGAGGGCTGGGAAATCCAAGATGGAGATTTGATCAGCAGGCTTGATATTTTATAATGTCCAAGTCTTTGCTTCCAAGATGGTACCTTGAATCCTATGTTCCCCAGATGTTTGAAAGGCCATTCCTCATGAGAGAGAAGAGCTGAAGGAGTGAACTCACTCCTGGAAGATATTTTCCATAATAACACTAATTCATTTGACCAGAACCCTTATGACTGAAGCCCCTCCCAATAGGCTCTATTTCCTAATGCTGTGGGCTTAGATTTCCAATACGTGAATTTTGAGGAATCATGGTCAAATGTTTATTTTATTGTGCCAACATATTGCTCTCATTTTTTCTTGATGTACAAATTCAATAACTCATAGAAAAGGTAATATACATCGAACAGACACTAGGTTCTGGGAATACCATATATTGTGGGTAAGGCAGACATTCAGTCAGCTCATACAGTATCATCGTGAGAATGGCATCAACTTTAACAAGCCCCATAACTCATGTATTCCATCTCTTAAGAATACAAATCATTATATATTCCCGTTTGCAATCCCTTCAACAAATATTTAGTTCTATAACACCGGATGGAGTGATTTCTGCTACATATTCAGAAGGAACTACTCAGTTTACTGTTCAGTGAAAACTATAAACAGGAAAACTTGAAAGTCTAAACCAATATAATATTGTCTGGGTGATAGAGAAATACAAGTTAGACATGTAACCCAATTTCAGAGTCCAGGGAAACTGTAACCTCATATAAAATGAGATTTGAAGTGCAAGCATATTTGTCCAGGTGAGCAGGGAAAAGGGATAGTGTAAAGGGGCAAGTACTAATCACAGAACCAAATAGATTTTAATATGCACCTCAATTAGAATAAAAGTAGGTCTATTCTCTCTGGTTCCTAACCCTGTATGTGTTAATGTGCTGATAGAGCCAACATTAAATCAATGGTTCTCAGGGTAACTATACAGGAGGAATTGCTTAGAACAAATCTGTTATCATAGGAATACAGCTACTTGATTTTCTTCCAAGACAAAACCAAAACCAAAGGAACCCAAAACTTCTAAAGAAAACTTTTATAGACAGTGGTTCAACTTTGAAAAACAACAGTTTAAGTGAAGGCAAGGTACTCACAATTGAATGGTAAATTTTCACTTTCTGGACATATAAGAGCAACTTTGTTTTAGTTTCTCAATTCAAATGCACATCCCCCTCCAACAGGGAAACAGCAAGGAAAAATGTCTCCTTCAAATCAGAAAACTTTGTACAATGTATACCTTAAGGGAAAGTTCTCTAAATCGATAAGGAATAAAATATTATGAGATATTATTGGTATTTACAAATAGGTTCTGTTCAAATAATTGTGGGAGAAACTATTTTTTGACAGATTTTAAAATGTTCTAGATTTCATAAATTAAAAATGATATCATGGAAGGTAACACTTTGTGTGGTCTGAAGCTGTTTTCTAGAATGTTTCTTTTTATTACAATTAAACTTCAATACTTCTTATTATAAATTTTACTACTTGCTTATTATTGTTATTTTATTATTATTATTATTATTATTATTATTATTATTATTATTAATTGTACTGGGGACTGAACCCGGGGGCATTCTACCTCTGACTTATACCCCCACTTCTATTTTTATTCTTTATTTTGAAAAACAGTCTCACTAAGTTGCTGAGGGCCACACTAAGTTCCTGAGGCTGGCTGCAAACCTACAATACTCCTCAGTTTCCCAAATCTACTGGGATTACAAGTGTGCACCAAAGCACTCAGCCTTACTGTTTGTTTATAATGGTGAATAAATAATGCATGTTTATTGTCAACATAGCAGTGAATTTTTATGAAACCTTTCCCCATAGGAGAGATGGCCTTTTAAAACTCTTAAATCATAAAACACTGTACTTTATAATTCTTTAGAAATATTTCTATTATTCTGAACGGCAGTATTAATCTTTACTAACTACTCTATTAGTGGCATTTGTAAGCATTGTTGCAATTAACATGATAAAGTTGTGTTCTTGACATTATTTTTCTACCGGGCCACAGAACATATACTGATATAAAAAACCTATAAATTGATTTGTTGCAAATAGTACATCAAATATATCTTCTGTGGTTCTAAACAATTAATTTCTTTAGTGGGACAAATCAAACTACCCTTTAATAGTTTAATGTTGATATTTTACATTTCAGCCATTTGGAGGATTAATTGATATTTATATCTCACTTAAAATTATCTCCAAAGTAGTGACATACCATGTATAATGTTTTCTTTTTTGAAGAAATGTACTAGCCGGGCGTGGTGGCACACACTTGTAATCCCCCCACTTGAGAGGCGGAGACAGGAGGATCGAGCAAGTAGAAGCCAGCCTTGCTGGCTTAAGAGACACTGTTTCCAATATATATATATATATATATATATATATATATATATATATATATATATATATATATACACATATATACATATTAGGTTTGGGAGTGTAGCCCGGAGGTAGAAAGTTTCCATCCCCAGTACCACCAAAATAGAAATGACACAAAATTGACTCAGAAGAAAGAAATGTCTTAAGGAATGAGGTCTCTTTTAAAATCAAATCAGGGAACTTTTTCTTATTAAGTACAAGTTCTGTTGTTGGTGTTGTGAGTTTATTACAAGTATATATTAAATTCTAATATATTCACAAAATGTTATTTGTAGAATAGTGTGCCTAAAGAAAAATCCTTGTATAAAGTTAAATATAACGATCCAACTTATTTTCTTACCATGAGAAGTAAATCTATATCAAAAGAGCATAAAAGTATGGAAATTCTTTTTTAAAACTTTTATTGGTGCATTGTAGTCATACATCTTAATGGAATACATGATGGTAGAGACATACTTGCACACATCACTCATTTAGCCCTTCCCCAATTCCCACCCCATTCCCTCCCTTCTCCCTCCTTCTCATGTTTGGCTTAGTGATTGACTTTGGTATGTTGTGAATGTACATCATGTACATTAGGGAATTTCTCTCTTTCTCCCTCTCATCCCCCTCAGATAGGACGCCTTATTTGCTCATCTATGTTTTCTCCTTCTTTGTCTAGAGTTCCTTCTATAATTCTTTTTCTCCCTAGCTTTTGCATATTAGAAAGAACATCTAATTTTTTACTTTTTGTGACTGACTAATCTCACTTAGCAAAATGTCCTCCAGTTCCATCAATTTCCCTGTAAATTACATAGGTATATTTTCTTTATGGCTGAGTAAAATTCCATTGTGTACATATCCTATAGTTTTTTAATCTAGTCGTCTGTTGCTGGACATCTTGGCTGGTTGATTTTTTCAACTAATATACTATACTTAATTTTTTTTCCTTTTTTGGGAGGGTGTGGGGATGGAACCCAGGGGCATTCGACTTCGGAGCTACAGCTCCTGCCCTATTTTTTATTCTTTATTTTGAAACCGGGTCTCAATGAGCTGCAAAGGGCCTCACTAAGTAGCTGAGGCTGTCCGCGAACCTCAATCCTCTGGTCTCAGCCTCCCGAATGCTGGGATTACAAGCGTGAGCCACCATGCCCGGCTATTTTAAATTTTAAATAGAAATCTCTATCCAATCCTCTGTCATGTGAAAGATTGCTTTATGTCTTCCCCCCTCAAAAGACATTTCCTCTAAATTTTTTTCTATGAAGCCCAGATTGACTCCTTCCTCTCAAAAGATGCATAACAATCAAATGACAGAAGATTTGAATTTCACTAGCTCTCTGCTCCATACAATCCTGTTTAAAAATTGTTTACTTTTATTTGAAAGCACACCTCTGAGGGAATATCATTTCCCATTTCATGAGAATTTAAAAAATACCTAAAAATTGGAAAATGATTCATTTTTATCTTTTTAAAAATTTAGTGACTGTGTGGAGAGAAGAAGGGAGAGAAACATTGTTGTAATTAATGATTTCCCCATATTTAAAAAGATATGGGTAGTATTGTTTTTTATGAATTAAATTTGTCAATGCCATTCTATATCTGTTAACATTTCTTTCAGTCTTTGTGTGAAACTTGATATATTACATCTATATAATTTTTTCCATTTGAATATAAAGAAGTAACTTATCATTTCTTTATATCCTATGAGATTTTTGTAAAAAGATATTAGATGAATTAAAATTTCAGTTAATCAAAGATTTAAACTTGTCTAGTATCTTCCATGCTGTCCTGATAAATGATAATGAAGACTTAAATCACTTATTTTGTTCATCTACTGAAAAGACTATATTTTGTCTTCTTTGTTATATATTACAGATGTTATAGACCTCCCCAAAAAGAGACAGTGTTATGTAATGCTTAACAACAAAAATAATGCAGAGATTGGCCAGTAGCAGTAATTACCCAAGAAAAAGAATCTAAATTTGTAAAACATTTTTACTAGTTTCTTTTCCCTTAAATGTCTAAACTTTAGTTAAATCTTACCTTTCACAAGAAAAATTTCTAGTCAAGTCTATGGTAATTTATTTCTCTTATTTATTATTTCTATCTGCTCATTAAACAGTTATTATACTGATATATTTATTTTCTTTTTTATTTTTTTAAACTAATGAATGAGCTTCATACAGGCTGAAACTAATGGATGAGCTTCATACAGGCTGAAGTGATAGTTTACTATTTGAAAGTAACACGTTTGGAATGATAAAATCATTGCAAGCCTAAATCACTTCCATTATAATTTAATAACACCTGCTATTTTTGCACTAAGATAGAATGTTACTGTCAATGACAACAAAATTTAGGAGTTTTCCTGGGAATTACGCTGGGACAATTAATTATATAGAACATATAATATTTCAGCCATGCTTTCTTTATACACAAGCAAAGAATTAGTGCTGTTTCTATAAACTGCAACTAAAAGATACATGACATTCAGGCTATCTGATGGAACTGTCCCAACCCACACATTACGAGCTTCTCCAATCCCAATGGAATTATGGCATCATGAAAGTTCCAGCACAGTTGAGTTACAGTGACAGGTCTTTAAAGAGGAAGAGATAAGTCCAAGGAAAGATGGCAACAGTATCTATTCTTATCTATGGAAGCAACATTATTGCTATTTTTATGGTGTGCAGTTTATAACTGGAGTAATTAATCTTTGTAATCACATCTAACATATAGTGTTTCCTGACTTTTATAAGCGTTCAAGAAGTATAATCGTTTTCCACTAAATTGTACACAGCTATTCACCTTGAGTCAGAGTCTCTCCGTGCATAAGTGATTCCCCTCAACATAGTTTAATTCACTCTGAAGAATATTTTGAATTGACAAATAATTTTAGAAAAGGCAAATAAACGTGAATTAACGAATGTACAAATGAACAGGGGATTTTATACAAGTAATGAACATCTGTAGGACAATAGAGCCTATTTGAGCTTTTATGATAGTTATTTCCCCCTCTGGGATTGGAAAAGGTAAATAAGTGTCATACGGCTTCATCCTTTGTTCAAGGCCAGATGTGATGCCAGCGGCTCTGGTCTCAAGGTGCCAACTTTGTCATTAGAATTCATTAAAGCCTGGAAAAGATTTTAAAACATAACTAATAATTATAATGGTTTATTAAATTATTGCAAAGTTACATTTTGAAATGTACATCAAAATCTATGCACAGAGAAGTAAATATTAACTAAAATAAGATATTATTATTATTACTAGTAGTAGTATGTGTTGTGTGTGTGTGTGTGTGTGTGTGTGTGTGAGAGAGAGAGAGAGAGAGAGAGAGAGAGAGAGAGAGAGAGAGAGAGAGAGAGAGAGAGAGAGAGAGAGAGAGAGAGATTAGGGATACTGGGATTGAGCCCAGGCACATGCTACGTGTGAGATACACCCTCATACTGTCAGCTCTATTTTTTATTTTTCTGTTTTGAAATAGGTTCTCACTAAGTTGTCAAGTGCCTTTCTAAGTTGCTGAAGCTGGCCACTAACCTGTGATCCTCCTGCCTCAGTCTCCCAAGTACTGGAATTATAGGTGTGTGCCACCATGCCTGGCTCAATATGTCATGATAATATGACATACAAATCTTTCATTTCTTACCTTTTCCTTACGTTCTTCTCAATAGATTAACCTCATATGAATTTTATTTGTCTAATTTTGAAGATATATTTTTGCCTGTATACCAAAAAAAAAAAAAAAAAAAAAAACAGAAAACAAAGTAAATGGTTTATGCATTACCCAGACTGTCTGGAAATGTATATAAGAATCAACAGAACTCAACTAAAATTTAAGCTATTAAAACCTTTTTATGATTATTAATTTCCATAATGAGTAGATATATATTTCCTATTTGTACTAAGAAATTTTGTTCTTCTAAAATTAAATGCTATTAAGATAAAATAAATAATCATTTGTGTAATAATAAATTTTTAGGCAAAAATCTATCACATGGGAAGTCAATAACACTGTTGAACTAAACACTACACAACACTTCAAGATAATAATTTTAGGCTAAATATATGTTTTACTTATCCAAAGGCTTAAAAGTTGTTACTACTTTTTGCTCTCAGAAGTTGCTACACTTTTTGGACATTTAGGGGATTTTCTATAGTGCATTAATCAATACTCAGGGATATAACTGAGTGAGATAAGTCCATATACTTTCATACTAATTTATTGAGAAAATAAATCTGTTTCATTAAAAGGGAATGCAGATCATATATCAATACAATAGGATGCCTATGCTGAATAACTGCTTTGCAAATGCCATAGAAAAATAATTACTAAGTTTGTAACTGGGTGCTATGACTATTACAGGTTCTCAATTTTAATTATCAGCCTTCTGTTGTGATTATTATTTATTATTATTATTATTATTATTATTATTATTATTATTATTATTATTGGTGGTACTGGGGTTCCTGGAAACCCTTCTCCTCCGGGATACACTCCCAGACCTATCTTATATTTCTTTTTTATTTGGAAATAAGGTCTCTTAAGCCAGCGTGGCTGGCTTCAAACTTGCGCGATCCACCTGTCTCCGCCTCCCAAGCGCGGGGATTACAAGCGTGCGCCACCATGCCCAGCCTGTTGTGATTTTTTATTGAATAGTTTCTGTCTAGTTTGGTCTTGAAGTTTCTCTTTGTAGACTAGCAATAAGTTAAGATATTGTGTGTGTGTGTGTGTGTGTGTGTGTGTGTGTGTGTGTGTATATATATATATATATATATATATATATGTATATGTATATGTATATGTATATGTATATGTATATTTGTGCATATGTAGTCAGTAACCTAAGAAATTGCTTCATAACATACGTTATGAAAATATTTTAATAAATAATTTTATAACTAATTTTTCAAAAGACTTTAGGAATATTAACATTTGTATAGTGATTTGATTTGTATTCATTTCATGTAAATTACCTAAGTGTATAAAAATATTTAGTACTAACATATTCTTTTTTTTTATTTTTGGTGGTACTGGGAGTGGAACCCAGAGGCTTTCTACCTCCGGGCTATACTCCCAGACCTTTTTTTTTATATTTTATTTTGGAAACAGGGTCTCACTAAGTTGCTGAGAGCCTCACTAAGTAGCTGAGGCTGGCTTCGAACCCGTGAGATCCTCCTGTCTCAGCTTCCCAAGCGCGGGGATTACAAGCATGTGCCACCACGCCCGGCTCATTATGTTATTTTTAATCACTTGAAAATATTAAACATAAAAGCTTCAAAATTGGAAAATAGTAAGAAATGATATATCAATTCAATAAAATGTTGTGTAGCTATTATATATTTTATTAACATGAAAAGATATACAGTACATTTCTTTTTATTTTAACACATTTATTTGTACTCTAGTCAGTATTTTTCTTTTATATCAAAATATTCAGCCTCTCTACCTCGTGAGATGGCCCTTGTTCTTCCTTAGACCTGTATCCCCCTCTTTTGTAAATAACCCTTTTTGTTTCTCTTAAATAAATTAATAAATAATTTAATTAATAAATTAAGTATTTCTTTTTCATAAAGGCCCCAGATCATTGTGATCTAATAATAAAAATAATTTGTTATAGGTAAGTTTAAGTTAGCATTCCATGATCTATTTTGAATTCCATGACTAATTTGAATAAATTTGCCAGGCCACCTCTCCATGAGAATAGAATATAATACTGATTGGACATATCACAAAATCACTTTTGTAATTTGTGAAGCACATTTAAAAGGAAACATAGCTTGCATCCTTATACTAGGAGAGAGTCAGTATTACTTGTCAAAGAATTATACTTCATGATCCACTTTTGAGTATTTAGGGTTATGTGATCATTTTAATTAGTACTGTCAAACTCTATAATTTTTATAGGCAACAGGAAAAAAACAAGATAGCAGTTATTATATTAGTACAGGACTTTATCACAATTTCAATCATACTTGAGCATCCCATGCTGGACAATTTTTGTCCAGTACGAGTATTTGAAAATTTGAATTTGTGCTGAGACTTGGGGGTTGTTTGTTGCCTTAGCCTGACCTGAATCACCCAGGTTAATTGTTGATATTAAATACTAATGTTGTTAACATATTCTGCTTAAGAGTTTGTAGCATCCTTTTTCCTTATTTATGGAATGGAAATACAATTCTGGAATATATATTATTTGAAATAAGTTTCTAAGGAACCTGGATTAATGTAGTTTGGTTAGCAGAATTATTATAAAGTATTGTGGTAGTTGTGATAGTTTTTCCTGTCTTATGTGATCCATGTTTTGTGTATCTATTTAACATATCTACAGGCTTAAGCTATATTTTTTTTACTTCCTGTAGCAACTTCCTCCTGAGAAAAATCAAAGACCTTAGAATGATTAGATAATTAACATGCATGGTGTGCTAGAAACCATAAAGGCTTCTAAAAATCATTAGTATCTATTTATAACCATCTTTTAGTGAAATGCAAAAATTAACTTATTCATCAGGAGAATCCTTATTTCAACAGCTATTCTGACCTGAAAATATATAGGGCAGATCCTCTGAAACCTTTGAAAGTGATCTAGCTCTAAATGGAGACTTATAAAATAGGTCAATGTGTAATTTTGTTGATATCCTCTGCTTTTTTCAAGTTTACATTTAGAAGACTTAACCAGTTATAGCTACAACAGTTATTTTTGTTCTATAAGAAAGGATAAAGTCTAAGTGAGAATAATCATAGGACATTTGTTACAAATGTATTATGTGGCTACACTGTGTTGTAAGGAAGATGGAATTTTTTTGTAGAACGATACCTCAGAAGACAAAATTAATCTTATCTTTTCTCATAATAGAAAATGGAGGTCTAGGAAGGCAGATCTTGGCTGAGAAGATTTTTTTTAACCTGTAAATGATGACATTTATTACATACCATCAAAATGAAGCATGGCTAGCCTGTCCAGTGTGGGAGTTTCCCCAAAATTTTAATTTGTAAAGTATTCTATATTGAATTAAATCTTTCTAACAAGAGAAAGAGAGAAATTATGATAAAAATGAATAGAAAGTGTCTATCTTATAAATATACTCAGAGGAAATGTAATGCAAAGGAAAAATCTTGGCCATATCACATTAATTTTGAGAAAGGAAGCAACATAATCAACAAAATAAATTTTAAAATAAATTATACCTACAATATATTGAGTGTAAATGGGCTAGAAGACTTAACCCTAAAAAAAACAAAAACGACCCAATTAAGAAATGGGGCAACTAAACTAAAAAGACACTTTACATAGGAAGAGAAGCATATGGCCAATAAATACATAAAAAAATGTTCAACATCATTAACAATCAGGGAAATGCAAATAAAAATTATAACAAGACTCCATCTAACCTCAATCAAGATGGCAATCATCAAAAATTATGTCAAACAATAATAAATCCTGGCAAGGGTATGGGAAAATAGAGACTCTTTTATACTACTGGTGGGATTGCTATAGAGACCAGTCTGGATATTCCTCAAAAAAATGGGAATGGACCCACCATATGATCCAGCTCTACTACTCCTGGGTATCATTCCAAAAGGCCTGAAATCAGAATCTTATAGTAATATATGCGTATCCATGTTATTTTATTGCAGCACAATTTGCAATAGCCGAATTATGGAACCAATTTAGATGTCAATCAACAGGTAGATGGACTACAAAATTATGGGATATACACACCGTAGAATTCTACTTAGCAATAAAGAAGAACATGTCATAATAATATAACATAACATAACAATATAATTATTATTATAACATAGCATCATTATTATTATATCAAGAATTATGTCATGTGCAGGAAAGTGGGTGGACCTGGAGAAAATTGTGTTGAGATTAACTAGTCATGAAAAGTGAAGCGTCAGATGTTTTCTCTAATATGTGAGAGTTAGGGAGTAATCTCGATGCCAGGCCGACATGAGATAATTGGAAAAAAACCTTCAGTGGAGCAAGGTGGATGATCTAGGGGAAGAAAGTGGGTAAAGGGAGGATCACATGAAGGAATCACTTCCATCAACATTGTATACCTATCTGAGAATACCAATGTCAATCTCAATACTCTGTATGGGGAAGAGGGGACAAGAATGTATTTGAAGGAAAACAGACCAAGTGTTCTGTGCATGAATGTTACCATCACTATGAACTCCATTTTGAGGTGAGATTATAATGGACCCATAAAAGTATAAGAAGTGCAGAGAGTGATAACATTTTTATGCAATAAAACACTTAAAGTGGATAAAATAAAATGAAGATTATAATATAATCTCCATAAAATTATATTGCCCACATGATAGTCACCTTAATTTTTATAATTACACTCAAGAATGTTTGCACAATGATGAAACAGGGAGAAAACCTAGAATCAGCCTTGATTAGGTCAAAGGTACCATCCTCTTCCAGAAAAGAAAGCTAATTAAAATTTCTAATGCAGGAAAAAGTGCTATATTAATGTCGCAGTCTTCCAAATATCAATCGAACCAATTTCTCTCTCTCCCTTTCTCGCACTTTTCTGTGTCTCTTGCCTCCTCTCTAAGTAAAGGGTACAGTCCCAGGAATCTGGGGCAACCAAAAACTTGGGATATTCTAGGAGAGTGTATGAGCTGTTGAGAGAGTTGCATGGAATGAGAACTCTAGATCTCTTTAGAGGATTCTTTCATGAGTGCTGAGCAGCAAATGAATTTAAAGAACTGAGTATAGGAAAAGAACACCTGAAATTTTAGAGAAATCCATCTCTGAAACTCATAAGATATGAAGATGAGGCCTATGCTCACATGCAGGATGGAAAAACAAGTCTGGTCTTTCACAGGACACAAAGAAGCAATGATAAAGAAAATGTGAATGTCACTCTCAACTATCTCATGTAGTTGACAGTCATAGAATGCTCATTTGACAGCATAGAATACATTTCTTTAAGGTGCACAGAAAACATTTATCTTATTCTGATACATTAAAAGAAATTCTCAGTGATTTCAAAGATGTGCAGGTTCCCTAGCACATTTTAACCTATCACTATGGAACTAAGTTAGCAATTAAAAATAGAAATATCTCTTGAGAAACCTCAAAATATTACAAAATTATATTGCATGCTTCTAAGTAAGCCAGAGATTTAAGGTTAAGTAAAAATACTAGAAATTATTTTAAATGAAATGAGAAGCACAGTAGAGCAAAGAAATGTTATTGCTGGCAATGTGATCCCAATCAGAAATGTCTCCCCTTCCTATTTAAGTGTGCTGCTTCTCCTAGAAAGAGGTGAGATTATTCTTTCCTCATACCCTAAGTCTTGGATAGTTAGTGACTTGTTTGACATTTATAGCATGTCCAATGATGGGCACTATGTCAGTTTTTTTAGTGTAAGCCTTTGATGCTTATCACTGTGATATTCTTGGACCCCAGAGCTATGATTCCTTGAAGAAACCCAAACAAAAGCCATGTGGAGATACTATGTGGAAGCAAATCCATGCAATTTGGTCAAAATCACCAGCCAAAAAGCAACTGACCCTGGGGAAGCCAGTTGAAGAATTGTCTGTTCATCCCATAGGATCATGAGAATAAATAACTTGTTTCTATGTCTTTAAAAATTTTTTTTGTATGTGGGTCTGGGGATGGAACCCATGGGTGTTTGACCTCCGAGCCACATCCCCTGTTCTATTTTTTTATTCTTTATTTTGAAACAGGGTCTCAGTAAGTTGTGGAGGGCCTCACTAAGTAGCTGAGGCTGTCTGCAAACCGCGATCCTACTGTTTCAGTCTCCCAAATGCTGGGATTACAAGCATGTGCCACCATGTCCCGCCAAATCTTTAAATTCTTGAATTGTTTCAATACACAACAATAATTAATGCTACAAACTATTCTTTTTTATGACAACTTAGAAAAACAACCTATTCAAAAGCCATTATTGAGTCAGAATATTTCTAGTGTATATTATCATTTAGTTGAACAACAAAATTGTAGTTAATCAATAGTGCATGCACAATCTATATAACAAATTTATATACATATATTTATAATAATTGTATTTTATTGATTAATTAAACCATTTACTTATAAAATAGAAATATCATTTTTTCAGAATAGTATATTTGATAAAGTTTCTGTCTTCATAAAACTCCTAAGTTCTTATAAGCAATGCAAATTTTAAGAAAATTACTTAACTATGGCACTGATGTGAGTAATCAACAAGAAATAAACATAAATCAAGTGAGAAGCAGAGACTCCTGAGAAGGAAATGCCTGGACAAATAAGAGAAACAGGTATCGTCAATCATAATCTGATTTCATACATTTTTTCATGCTCACATGTTCTTATCTTTGATTCTTTTGTTCGAATTTATACATGAAGATAAGTTACTGCAAATCTTTGGAAGAATCAGTTCCACCTAGTTAGTGTCTTTACATACATTCATAAGACCTACTCTCTCTTACTACCTAACTCAGATTCCCCTGAGTTCAGAAAGCTCTCAAATCTCCCTCCTCAGAAACATAATTTGGTAATTTTCCACATTTTTATAACTAAAAAGTTAATGTTTTAATCCCTTAATATACTCTATAAAAATATGCTATGTTTCTGAATTCATTATAGAACTCAGTTCTTGTTTGGTAGGATCCATGATATGTTTATTTGTGCTCAGTACTGTGGTTACAGTATATTAGGTAACCATTAGAAATATGAGCAATGAATGCAGAAAGCCAATACAGTAAAATATTTGACTTTTAAAATAAAATTTATTTAAAGAATGCATATAACTTGGGTGGGACACAGGAAAAAAAAGGTTGTTTGAATGTATTAAGAGAGTTGATTTTCATCAAAATAATTTAGCAAAACAAAGAAAGATTTTGTCATACATTATAAATCATTAATGTGTAGAAAGAATCAGATAACTCGCAAATGTGCCTTTTTAATATGTGTCTTAATACAAAAAACTAGACTGAAAACATAAGCATAATTTGGGACACCCTGATACAGTTAAATGTTTCTTGCAATTGCTATGTAGAGAGAGCCTGTGCTGCATATTAAGGTGTTAATTTTAAAAAATCATTTGAAAACGATAGAATCATCCCTAGATAATCATAAATGTTACTGTACCACAGAGAAAACTTTCAAAAACCTTAATATAGTAAGATAAGTTTCTTATGTCATATACACAGTTTACAAAGCTGTACTTTGATTTCCATTGGGTGAAGGAGCAGCAGTATTCTTTTCCTTAAAATCAACTTGAATTAGATGTTGCCTTTGTGTGTGTGTGATTTTTTTTAATATCGTTAAAAATAAAATAAGCCCCTTGAGAATTTCTGCAATTAAAAACAACTAAATGAAAAGAAGATTGCAAACAAAAAAAGAATCAGGGCAAGCATTCATTATGTACACATTCTGCATAAACGTGAAGTAGAGAAGACTGCTTTTTTTCTAAATAATACATTCTTTTTTCTCTTCTTTCTTTATGGTTTCCATTGAATAGTCTTGATTGAATTTATTCCTTGCTAAAATAAAACTTATCAGACTCAATCATTTCAGCACCCAATTTCTTTGCTACATGTAAGAAGGAAAGGGCCTTTTGGGGCACTACTCTATTTACATCAAAATTGCAGAAGGGTCAGATTATATAACAGTGAGTTTTCCAATAATAAATATTCTGACCTGCAAAACTGACCTTCCATTCAAGGTCAAAGCAGCTATTACTGCCATGCGCTGTGATTTATTTTCCTCCCAGCTGTGAATGAATTAACTCAAATAATTTGCTCTCCTTGTAGCCTTCAGATATAGGATAAGAGAAATGACTTATCAAATGTGTGGTTTTTGGATAATGACTATCAAAAGGGATATGTAGGTAAAGATATTATGTAACAGCAGACAGACCCAACATTCTGAATATGAAAACCAGAGTTATGATAAATAGTCTTAATAATTGATGTAGGGTTTTTGCAAACCAAACTTTGGCTACATTTGACAAATATGGAACTGTTCTAAGATATTTAAAGAAGCTTTTATAAATATTGTCACAAACAAAAACTCACATATAATGAGCAAGATACATAGAAGAATTTGCAGAAATGTGATTTAAATTATACTGTTTAATGTTAATGCTAACATTTTAATAAAGATGAAAAATCTATATGTAGATCACAAACTTGCCAGCATTCTCATTCTAAAATCCAAAAGTAGCAATCTTAATAAATGAATGCTTAATTTGAGATTTTATGCTCATGAAACAATACAAATAAAAAAGCCAATAATTATTCCTGATTAATTTATCCTTTTAGTTCATTAGATACAACTTATCATTTCCAATGGTTGTAACAACTTGTACATGGTTATAGAGATGTTCTTCTCATTCCTAAAGCTTAATGTACTTACAAAAAAGCTTTAGCTATCTTGACTTAATCAAAGTATATTTGGACTAGTGTATTAGAATTTGGAAGCTGTAATAAGAAATGCCAACAATAAATCTCCTACCATTTCAATACTGGCCACGTGTTCCTTTCCTAAAGTAAACATTGGAAGCCTCAGTCCAGAGGTTTGCTATCTTTTCCCTATACTATTCTATCTGTTCTTCAAACTCATGATTTATGGTTTGGAACCATCAATTATTCATGTCTGACATGTGGCTTCAGTCAGAGCTTTAAGATAAAAAGCAAAGTTTTCACTAGGATTGATTCCTATTGCTTTCTGGGAAAAATAAGTTTTAAAATCAAAAGGTGTACTGCTATGCATAAAATGTGCTCTCTCCATCTTTGCTTTAATTCTCAGTATAATAAATTCACAGTTAAAAATAAAATAGACTTTATTTTGTTCCTTTCCTCATAATATTAAAATTAGCAAAGGTAACTTTAAGACAATTGTAATGGAATGCTTTTTTTTTTTTTTCAGTATTGGGGGTGAAACCCAGGGGCATTTTACCTCTGAGCTATACCCCCAGCCTGATTTTTTATTTATTTTTTTGAAACAGGGTCTCACTGAGTTGCAAAGGGCCTCACTAAGTAGCTGGGGCTGTCTGCGAACCTCCATCCTCCTGTCTCAGCCTCCTGAATGCTGGAATTACGAGTGAGGGTGTGCCACCATGCCCAACTATTAAATGCTTTTCATACAGTGAAAATTGGTGCTTTTCTCTCCTTCCTTTTTGTTTGTGTTTTTTTCTCTTTCCGTCTTCCCTTGCCTTGTGGGGCCTTAGTTAATCTATGCACCAGATTATATTTGTTACTTCTGCAAAACACAAAGTCTTTTGAGATTTAGAAGGCTAATTCCCAAGTGAACTCAAATATATCGCAAGGCTTCATGTCAATAGGAAAAGATGACAGTGGGGACTGTTTGTGCTAGACAGCTGTATTTGGCGGATCTAGACCCACGGGGGTAAAGCACCATCTCCTTGCTGGGTAGACTCACCCCTGGGACCCATTTCAGAGCCACGTCAGTGCCAAGCTTGTCCATCCTCCTTTCCACTGTGCATCTCTGAAGTCCAGGAGACGTGATGTTCCCCGTTCGAAAGTAGTCAGCAAAGTGCTTATTAACCATCCGGCAAAAATGACAGTCAGCTAATCTTCAAGAATTTTCTTGGCTTCAAAGTGTCTTATACTGTACAAATAACTTGGTTTTAAAACATGTCAGGATACTTAAAACCCTTAGACAGAGTCATATTTCCTAGCAATGTTGAAGTGCTCTGGGAAAGCTAAGACTCCGGTCTCCAAGTGTCTTGGCTTGTGGCAGACAAACTGGCTTGGCATCTGCCCCATATCCGGCCTCCCAAAGCACAGCCTTGTGACTTCTAAAGTTTCATTTATTTATATTCTTAATCTTCAAATGCCATCAATTTAAAATTGAATAGATATCATTCATTCTCCTTTGCTCAAGAGTACTTTCCTTTCCATGGCAAGGAATTGAAAAAGAAATCAGAATAAAATTGCTTGAAGGTGTTTCATTACGCTTCTTGAGCCCTGCGCATCAGTCACTTTTACATAATGATCCGCATGTTCAAGGGATATTCTTCTCTGCTTGTCAGCCTGCAAGGAAGAGCGCAAATATGACCCGTCTTGGAAAGTTTCTCCTGAGCTCAGAAACCTGCTATCACGCTTTCTTTTACTGAAATTTCATGGTACAAAGGTACTCTTGGGTGTTTTCTTTGTTTAGATTTCCATTAGGGGTGTGTGTGTTTGTGGAAGAAAATAATTAGGTATATAGATGTGTGTGTGTGTGTGTATGTATATATATAAAATACATGTTATATATGTGTAATATAATACATTCCATGATAAGCATGAAAAAATTAGGTATATATATTATATAGATATCTATTATATATATTTAAGATATATTTGTCTTCTTAACTCCATTCTATCTATATAATTCATACATATGGTATATATTATTTATAAATATAGTGTATATACAAACATATAATATGTGATATATAACATAATATATGCAATATGGTATTTGTATATATGGTATGCATAAATATTCTTTATACTTCATATTTATTGGTCTCACTAACTCCATTCTAACCTTTAATTTTAATTTTTATTTTTTAGTGGTACTGGGGGTGGAACCCAGAGGCTTTCTACCTTCGGGCTATACTTCCAGACCTATTTTATACTTTATTTGGAAACAGGGTCTCACTTAGTTGCTGAGAGCCTCACTAAGTAGCTGAGGCTGGCTTCGAACCCGTGCAATCCTCCTGTTTCAGCCTCCCAAGAGCGGGAATTACAAGCGTGCGCCACCATGCTCAGCCTCATTCTAACCTTTAAGTGGCATGTTTAATTATTCATTTCTGTTTCCCTATAGAACCTACCATGAAGTCTTACGTTGAATACAGGACTCCGGAAAAGGAAGTAGTAATAGACAAGGAACTTTAATCAATCCAAACAGATTATTTATATTTATTACTTCACTCCATGTACTTTTAAATTGAAAATAAGCCGGGTGTGGTGGCGCACTCTTGTAATCCCCACGCTTGGGAGGTGGAGACAGGAGGATCGCGCTGGTTCGAAGCCAGCCGCGCTGGCTTAAGAGATCCTGTTTCCAAATAAAAATATAAAAAATAGATCTGGGAGTGTAGCCCGGAGGTAGAAGGGCTTCCAGGAACCCCAGTACCACACACAAACAAAAACCTGGAGGTAGATTGAAAATAGTTTAATCTTTATATATCCCCATGCTCTTTACATTTATACTTTAAATTGTTGAAACTCTAAAATATTACAAATAATTATTTATTTATTATTATTTATATTATTATATATTTCATGTAGTACCTCCTAGAGGATAGGGTATGCATCAGAAGTTTCCTATTTAATATAATTATAAACCAAACAAGCAAAACATTTCCTCAGTATGCTTTATTGCAGAGCTCTGTAGTCATGATATTCATTATCCCAAGGGAGCTCTTCGTTGTGAGTAAAAATGATGACACTTGTAAATTTAATGTACACCAAAAGCTTACCAGAAAACAACTTTGTAACCTGGCTCAAAGCAAACACGGGCGCATCTTGCTGTGGACGCCAAAGGATTCTCAGTACTCTCACACCTGAGCAAACCCTAGGGCAGAGGGATTCCATTCCAGACAAGTGTGATCAGCATGGGCAGCACATCTGGACCGCTTAGACTAAAACACAGGTTGTTTTGTTCCTTTCCACCTCAAATATCTTGTTTTCCCTCTTCAGCTCTCCATTTAATAATAATGGCATATTTGGATGGTGTTTCAGGCTCTCTAAAAGCAAGTAAAGCATAAACGGTGGTTAAAGCAATTGGCACGAAATCTGTTCAATGGAAAAGGAAGACTCAACGTGTCTGGTGATTGCAAAAGAATATAGACTGTAAATTGCCAAACAGGAACTACAGGACAGCCATCCAGATCTCCAGTTCATTTTTTTGTTGTTGTTGTTTTGTTGTTCTTTGGTTTGATTTTATTTCCCTTCAAATGAAATGCCTCTCATGTAGTAATAAAGGGAAGAAGAGACAGAACACTTATTTAAAAAGTTTACTGAGAGTTAGGTTCTGTTTAGGAAGTTATTTTAAATCTCCCAAGTAACTTATATAAAGTCTTCATTTCAGAAGAGTAACTTTATGTAGAAAGGGGTTAAATGAATTGATTGACAGTAATTTATGTGATGATCCAGCCACTACTTTCCAGCTGTGTTCTTCGAAAGAAAGACATTAACAACTTTTTCATTCTGTTTTGGAAGTAGTAATTTTCCAAATTATATTTCTTGGTCAATCTCAACTTGATAGGTCATTAAGGTCATGTACATGTCTTCACTGTCTTCTGCATTTGTTTCCTAGTGCTGTATATGTGCCATATATTTACTGGACTCTAAAATGTATCACTATAAGGCTGTTTCTCAAGAGGACAGACTTCTAATTTTTATTTCACTTGAATTAAATCATGGCTCATTTTGTGCCTTATCCATAGATTGATTCAACTCTTAATTGTTTGTTAGCTGAAAGATCGGATGGTTAATCACTGCCAAATCTCAGGATTCTGCACGTGTTTTGTTTTCTTTGTGAAATATTTCTGATAATGTATTTTTATCGCATTGCTTTATATGACAATAGAGTTGGCAGTCTTTCTACAATAATTTTAGAGTCCTGAGAAGTCTATAGAATTTGACTCAGCATCATTGACAGTAGCATTTGAATGCAAGATAAATAAGTTAAATACCAGTGGCTTCTTTTTTAACTTTGAAAAGTAAAAATAAAAATGTTCATCTATAGCTCATAAGAGAAGGAGAAACCCTACCCACATGCTGTCAAGTTCATATATGAAAGAAGCACTAACAACCTCACTAACATGCATTGGGGTGCAGGGAGCTGGTGGGAACCAGAAGAAAATGCACCAAGTCCTGTGGGCATGTATGTATCACTTTGAACCTCACTATGATGCATAATTATAATGTGGCAATAAGTGTATATAAAAAAAAAGAATACGAGCCAGGCGTGGTGGCGCACGCTTGTAATCCCAGCATTTGGAAGGCTGAGACAGTAGGATGGCAGTTCGTGGACAGCCTCAGCTACTTAGTGAGGTCCTTGCAACTCACTGAGAAAGACCCTGTTTCAAAATAAAGAATTAAAAAATAGGGCTGGGGGTATTGCTCAGAAATAGAATGTCCTTGGGTTACATCCCCAGTACCAAAAAAAAAAAAAAATAGAAGGATAAAGATGATGTGTTGGCAGCCGGGTGTGGTGGTGCATGCTTGTAATCCCAGCTTTCATTCGGGAGGCTGAGACAGGAGGATAGTGGTTCTCGGACAGCCTCAGCTACTTAGTGAGGCCCTCTGCGACTCAGTGAGACCCTGTTTCAAAATAAAGAATAAAAAATAGGGCAGGGGGTGTAGCTTGGAGGTCTAATGCCCCTGGGTTCCATCCCCAGACACACACACACACACACACACACACACACACACACACACACACACATGATGTGTTGGCCTGTTCATTATTTTCTAGCAACAGGCTGCAGCACAGTCTTTTTAAATTACAACTATGCACCAGTAGTCCCCAGGGCACACAACCCACTGAATGTGATCTCTCACCTCCTGGTACCTTAGAAATGACCTCAGGGAATGTGTGTCACACTTACCACAAGCAAGAAATGACACCGAGATTGTGTAAATACTCAATTAGGCATTTTTCCTTACTCCCAAGGGAAATTCTATAAAAAAACCCAAATTAAGGTTCTCAGCTATATGATTCTTTTTGCCTGTTTCTGAAATTGCTATATTTTCAGAAATTTATTGTCCACCTATTTCAGGACTTTTCTATTTGTAAAAATGAAACAACTATTCACAGGCAGAAATGTATGCTTTATTCATTACAAATACCAAACCAAATGAGAATCATCTTCCTTGCAATCTTCATCTCAGCATTGTCTATTCTACTGTTCTACAAGGGAAGTGCCCTCCAGAATTCCTTTGGGAGATAATTAAAAATAAAGCTACATTGGCAGAATGTACTATACAAATGCCAAGTCACACCGTGGCCTCAGAATCCCCACATCAACCTACCTTAGACCTCGACAAGTCATTTCTGTTATGAACAACCCATTGACCTTTATCTGGAAAACATTTATTTTCCAAAAACAAATTTCTACTATTTGAGCTTTCACCCAGCAGAAGAAAATTCTACGTAAGTGAGTTGGCAAGAGCTGTTATCATTGGAAACAACTAGCAAATCCCTGCCTTTGTTCCCCCCAAAGGTGTTCCTTCCTCACTCATAGACCATAGGCTGGGTATTGCAGTTCATACCTATAATCTCAGTACTTGGGAAGCTAAGACCGGGATCACAGTTTCAAAGCCAGCCTCATCAATTTAGCAAGAGCCTCTGAAACTAAGTAAGATCTTGTTTGAAAAAAATAAAAAGAAGCTGGACATGGAAGCACATGTTTATAATCCCAGCATTTGGGAGACTGAGACAGGAGGATCACAGTTCGTGGACAGCCTCAGCTACTTAGTGAGGGGCCCTTTGCAACTCAGTGAGACCCTGTTTCAAAAAAAAAAAAAGAATAAAAATAGGGCTGGAGGTATAGCTCGGTGGTAGAATGCCCCAGAGTTCCATCCCCAGGACTGCAATAAATAAATAAATAAATAAATAAGCAAATAAATAAATAAATAAATAGGGTTGGGGATGCAGCACAAAGAATATCTTTGAGTTTAATCTAAGTTTTTGGTTCAGAAGAATTACTTTTAAATAAAAGGCATGGTGACTTCTTAGGTCTGCTTATCTTTTTTCTTTTTTTTTTTTTTTTTGTCGGATGGCCTCCATCAACTACTTGCTATAGCCCAGTGTGTTGAAACAAACAAACAAACAAACAAGCAAACAAACAAAAAGCAACAACAGAAAAAAACCACAGGGCTTAAGACCAAACGGTCTATAAAGTCAAGAGTCTGAAATCAAGAGTAAAGTATGGATAATAAATACTTGATCCACAGGTTTCTCGTTAGTTTTAAATAATCTATCATGTTATTAGGCTTAAATCAGATAATGCTCCAATAACACATGGCTTTAGGCAAATGTTAATTTATTTTAGGACACTCTAATTCATTGTCTTGAGTTTGGTGTATTGGAATTTTAATCCTTCTCTATTTTAATTTGTAAGTATGATACCTCAGTAGGAAAATCAGGATCATTAAACTCAGTCATGTAAAGACAGTTTAAAATTCAGAGTTATATCTTGCTGATTGTGCAAGATTTTATCACACAAAACTCCAGCCCTGTCAGCAGAAAACAGCTTTTAAAACCTGGGCTTAGGGAAAAGGCAGGTAAGGAAGGCACTGGAGAGAAAAGAAAAAGCAGCTAAGCCCTGGTGGGGCACTGCCTTACAGAGGCAGGCACACTCAGCCACAGAGGGCACTGTAAACACCAGGGCACATACGAAATAATTGCTTGCTTAGTTCTTTCTTTATTTTTAAAAAGTTTATAAATTTACTTAAAACTAAATGAACAGCCTTGTCTTGAAGATTTTCAGAACATGTAAGTGCAATGCACAGGAGAACTATCTTAAGGATAGGGGAGGAGTGGTAGACTTGTTGCCACAGTTTATGTGTTTTATTTGTGTAGTACATTACTGTAATAGCAGCAGTTTGACTATGAAAGTTAAAAATGTATATTGTAATTCCCTGCAGAACCACACAAAATATTGAATAGTAAATTTACTTAGAAGAGAAGTCTAAAAAGAGTAAAGTACTAGCCAGGCATGGTGGTACATACTTGTTATCCCAGTACTTGGGATGATGAGACAGAACATCACAGGTTTGAAGCCAGCAGCAGCAATTTAGAGAGATCCTATTTCAAAATAAAAAATAAAATAATGCCAAGGATGTAGCTCAGAGATAGAATGTCTCTGAATTCAATCTTCAGTTAAAAAAATAGAGTACTGAGAAGTAAAGGGCAATTAAAAAGAAACAAAATACAAAAATATAAGACAAATAGAAAAGAAAGAACAGAGCAGTAGCCTCAAATTCAATTGCTTTAGTAATTTCATTAAATGTGCAACTAAATTGGATTAAAAATAACTGATTGTGTCTATTTGATATGCACTTTAAACATAAAGAAAACTCAAATAAAATGTAGAATAAATAATAAGTAAATATTCAATAAATGGAATGGCATAAAATTAATAAGCTCTGCATAGCAAAGGAAACAATCATGAGTTTTAAGTGAAAATCTACAGAATGAGAAAAAAAATCTTTACCCGCTAATCCTCTGAGAGAGCATATTATCTAGATGATATAAAGACTTCACAAAACACTACAATTAAAGCAACCTAATAAAAAACTGAACAATCAAACCGAATAGATACTTCTTAAGAGAAGAAAAACAAATGGCCAATACAGATATAAAAAATATTCAACATCATTAGTGATCAGGGAAATGCAAATCAAAACTAGACTGAGATTCCACCTAACTCCAGTTAGAGTGGCAATTATTAAGAACACAAACAATAAGTGCTGGTGAGGGTGTGGGGAAATAACAGTAGCTGAAGGGGATTAAGGGTGAGAGGGAGGGTAGGAGGGAGGACTGAAGAAGGAAAACAGTTCACACAATACTAGGGTAATATGTACAATCTCACTAATCCCTGTAGGGAGAGAAGAGGGGAGAACAGGGTTGGATGAGAGGAACACAAAAGTCTTATGGCATGCATGTATGTTTTTTATCACATCAAAGCTCACTATGATGTATAACTTTAATGCACCAATAAAATAATTTAAAAATAAATAAGCCAGACTCAGAAAGCCAAGAGCCATATGTTCTTTCTCATATATGAAAACTAGAGAAAAATGAGAGATTTTACTTAAAAAGAAGGAAGACCAGTAAAATAGCAAGTTAGGGAGGGGGAGAAACTGGAAAATGAAATTCATCAAATTATGTTATATGCATATATAAGTATATCAATCACAGTGAATACCACTATTTTGTATAATTATAGATCACCTATTAAAAATCTTGAAAGTTGAAAATATAGAGGAGGAGGAAGGCTGAACATGATTAATGAGGGTCCACATCCGAATATATGTAAAATTATGAATATGACATGGTTACCCGGGACAATCATTGTTTTATTGCTGGGAGGGGGGGAAGGGAAAACAGGGGCGGGAGGGGGTAGAGGGCATCAAGTATAGTTTAAATGTATACCATTTATGTTCAATAAAAATTAAAAATAAATAAATAAATACATTTTGTATCTTTAATTAAAAGTCACATCTCTTTTACCATCTTTCAGCATATATTGTACTTAATGCTCTGAATATTAGCCCTCAGAATAAAGAAATGAATAATAAAAAAAAATATATATATATATATATATATATATATTGCCCTTGGTATACACATTTTTCAAGTGTTGAGTTTTTTCTATGTTCTACTGGCCTTAAGCTTTCCACTTCCCTGTCTGAAAAGGTATAAAGTATGAGCCTAGATTTATTTCTTTATTGACAAGAATTGAGAATCTATGGTATTCCCTGTTTTCTGATCATGCAAAGATCAAATGACATGTGTTTTTGTTTGCTTTTTTGTTTATTTTTATGCTTTTTTTTTTCTTTCAAGTTTATGAAATAAGATTGAGATTTCTATAGCTGCCTTTATTCTCTAACAATTTAGGAAGCCAACTGCTGGTCTATGTTTTTCAAGATATATTCAGTAAGGTTAAATGAATCTACTGGAAGCTCAGTGTGATGGCACATGCTTGTATTCCCCATACTTAGGAAGCTGAGACAAGAGGATCCCAGGTTCAAGACCACCCTGGCAATTCAATGAGACTCTCACCAACCTATGACACCTGATTCAAAATAAAAACTGAAATAGAGCTGAGGATGTAGCTTGGAGGTAGATGCTCCTGGAACCAATACCCCGTACCACAAAAACAAAAAAATCTTATGGATGTAAAATGCATATATTTTTGTGTTCTCTACCCTGGGCCTTACCTTTCTATACTCCTACATGCCTATAAATTCTTCTTAAATATTCTCTCTCTCTCTCTCAGAGTCTCTCTCTCTCTCTCTCTCTCTCTCTCTCTCTCTGTCTCTGTCTCTCTCTCTCTCTCTCTCTCACACACACACACACACACACACACACACTTTCCTCTACTCAGGATTAATCAGTTTTCAAGAGGATGTAAAGCACTTAAGCATGTTTACAATCAGGATGCTTTCTCTCCTATGTCTAGGCTATTATCATTTAATTTTACATTTTCATTACCAAAGTGAAGTCAATGACCTGAGTTAAGATAATTTCATGGTTCAGCAAGCAAATGAAGAAAGTACCATTTGGAGCATGTGAGGTTTCCTGAAATTCCTGGACCATATGAAGCAATAACCTACTTTTAAATCTGAACTGGAAGCTCAGATTGAAAGGTTTCCTATGTTAGAGCAGAAACTATTGTTTCCCCTTCTCTGTTCCCCAAAAAACTGACTCACTTGGGGTTATAAAACTATGAGGAACTAGTTTGATCTACTGTGGCTACTAAAATACATTCTAAGAATTTCCTGGAATGAGGGGAGAAATTTCCCAGGTGCAAAAGAATCTCAGAAACAAATTACTCATTTCCTTCATTGCCTTCTATTAGCTATGCCTCAATTAGAATTGATATCTAACTGTAATTTTAATTCAGGGTTTTAAATTTTCCCCAGGAGTCTGGCTCATGTTCATTTGAAATCTTTACCCACTTTTTCTATATTCTGTCTAATATTCATAGTCAATAAGAAATAAAATGAATGAAAATCTGAAGTGACTCCACCAGCTTTCCCACTGTCTCATGGTGAGTAGCATCTGGTTCACTGCAGTGAATGATGAGTGACCTAAGTGAGGAGGGACAAGAGTAACAGGACATGTAGAGTTCACAGTGAGAGTAACACACATGCACACAGCAGCTGAGTTTCCTCCCTCATCCCCAGTCCTCTCCTTCCCCATACAAAACATTGAGCTTGGCATTGGCATTCTCACATATGTATGTAATGTCAATGGATGCGTTTCTTCATTAATTCCACCTCTCCCCCGCCCCAAACATACATTTCCGGAAAACCACCTCCTCTGCTCCACTGCGGTTTCTCCTCCATTTCTGTTCGATAGAACAGGTCAAACAGAAACCGACCCATGAAAGTTTCTATAAGTTGAGCATGTAGTCTAAGTATTTTGACCGATGGGAATCTATTTATGTATTAACATGGTTTTCAGAACATTTTAATTCATATATAATAATTTGTGCAAAACACCACTAATAAATGGTGAAATAAGCTAGAAAGAACAAAATGTCAGTGTTCTTAAATTATTTAAAAATTAAATGTATAATTATAGTAATTAGTTACATATGTGAAGTTAGTATTTAAGAAAACTCACTCTTGCCTAATTAATATTCTATACAATAATCATTTAGAATCCTTGGCAAATAAGTCAGATTAGCTTTTATGTAAATGTTTAATTACAATAAATACAATTGCAATATAGTTAATCTTTGCAATTCATAGCTTATATTTTGCTCATACTTAAACTAAATAACATCTTTTCCAACTTATTAGATCATATCTTACATGCTTTTAGCTATATATATATATATATATATATATATATATATATATATATCCAGGTCAATCCACTTTTCTGAAAATTATATGATTTTATTCTTTATTACTGGGTAGAATTTCGTTAGGTGGATATCCCATACCTTTCTAATCTTTTTGTTAATGAACACGTGGGTTTTGAATTGCACTGGTATAAAACAGATATACATGTATTACTATAATATTCCGATTATTTTTGTACTGGGGGTGAAACCAGGGGCTTTTCTACCTCCAGGATATACTTCCAGACCTATTTTATACTTTATTTTGAAACAGGGTCTCACTATGTTGCTAGAGCCTCACTGAGTAGCCAAGGCTGGCTTTGAACCTGTGTGATCCTCCTGTCTCAGCCTCCCAAGCTCTTGGATTACAAGTGTGAGTCACCATGCCGGCTTTAATATTCTTATTTAAGTGTCTTTGGAAAGATATTCAGGAGTGGTATGGCTGGATCATATGGTGGATTCATTCTCCATTTTCTGAGGAATCTCCACAATAATCTCTATTGTGGCTGCACTAATTTGCAATCCCACGAATAGTGTAGAAAAGTTACTATTTCCCCTCATCCTCACCAGCATTTATTGTTGACTTCTTGGTGATTGGCATTCTGATTGGCATTAGATAAAATCTCAGTATAGTTTTTATTTGCATATCCCTAATTGCTAATGATGTTGAAAAAAATTTTATGTATTTATTGGCCGTTTGTATTCTTTTGTGTTGTCTATTTAGTTTAATTGCCTATTTCTTGATTGAGTTATTTCCACTTTTGTGCTAAATCTTTTAAGTAATTTGTATGTTCTAGATATGATTTCTCTATTAGAAGAATAACTGTCAAAGATCTTTCATTTTGTAGACTCGCTTTATACTCTTGCTCTTTCCTTGATGAACAGAAACTCTTTAGTTTCATGTTATTCCTTTTATCAATTCTTGTTTTAATTTTCTCAGTTTTGGGGTCTTACAAATGAAGTATCTACCTGTGCCTATATGTTGTAGTGTTGGTACTATGCCTTCCTCTAGCAATTTCAAAATTTCTAGTCTAATTTCCAGGTATTTGATCCATTTTGGGTTGGCTATTATGACATCACTAGATAAATTTTAAAGACTGAACCACATTTTTCTTATCTAGGATTGTAGAAAATACATCATTGAAAAGCAATTAAAATTGCATTCTACAGAGATCATCCTCTTGAAGCATTGCTAATCAATTGCCTTCAAAAGCTTTTCTCCTTATTTCTATTCTCTACTTTTGTTGTTGTTGTCCTTGTTTTTTTTTTTCATTTTTGAAGGGAGGAGTATTTATTTGTATACACATAGAAACCTGTTGACATTAAAGAAAGCTACAACCCCAGACCTTTTTATTTTCTATATTTTCTTTTGAAACCAGTCTTGCTAGGTTACTAAAGGTATTGTTAAATTGGTAAGGTTCTTGCTAATTTCTGAGACTGGCCTAGAATCTTTAATCTTCCTGTCTCAATCTCCCAAGTCCTGGACTACAGACATATACCACCATATTGAGACTCTTCAGAACTTTTCAGAATTAAAATACGATCTTAGACTAAACCTTTTGAAAACTACTGTAATGAACCATAGTATTATTTATCCCTCGTGATTATGCTTGGCAACATTTAATAGAATTATGTAATCTGCTATGACTCATTGTTCTATTCTAGTTTTTGACTCATCATGTTTAACTTTTAGAGAGTTTACCCTCCACTTTTGCCATGTGGTTATTTTGATTTATGTGGGTTTGTTTGTTTTTGACAAGTTTCAAGACTTGTGGTAAAACCAGTTGTCACCCTTTCATTCCTATCATCTTGTCTAAATGCTCAGTATTATAAGATTTGCTCTGCCTTACAGGCAGTTTTATGGTATGACGATACAGTAGAGAAACTATTAATCAAAAGGATTGGGCACTGATTCAACATGGAAGTGAGTTCTTGATAACTGTAAGAAAAGGAAATAATAAAAATGCACTTATCCTTTTTAACTTAGCCCTCTTTCCCATTAACCCACTCCTAAGTAATGGTCCCTTTCATAAGAGAACAAGGTTAGTCTTTGAGTAGACTATAAAACTTAAAGAGGACGAAAGATGAGACAAGATAGAATTTTCCAAGACTATCTATAAAAAGTCATGGTAGATCCTTGGGAAAATTTATCAGATCAAGTTCACTGACTATATAAGAGACTTTAATGGTTATCATTTAAGCTGATTTAAGTCATGCCAGATGACAGTTCAATCTAGAAATGAAGAATTTATGAAGTTCATTTTGGTGTGGAACTAAATGTCTATTCTTTCCTCAAAGGGTAATTCCAAAGTGTTAAACAGATTCCTTGCAGGACTGATAAGAAATAACCACTTACATTTGACCTCAAGTGGATGTCACCATATGTTTACTAAAACCATTAATGAGGAAAAGATTAAGCATTGAGCACAGTATTAGCTGAATACTTCACACTCAGCACTGACATTATGCAGCTCATTTTCTTGTTTTAAGAAGATTACAATAAGATGCAAACATTAAACTATTTTTCATTAAGACAGCTAATGGTTCACTGAACTATAATGGTTTCTAATGAAGATAAGCAGAAAATAACCTTAGTTTTCAATCAATTCACTGTGATAAACTATATATAAAACAACTATTATTGATTAACAGAAGGAATAATGCATTGTACTATGTAATAGATAGATGGGAGGGAACCATTTTATGAAGTGGCAATATCTATATGTAAGATCTTTTTTATGAGAAGCAGGATTTTGCAAGCTTTATTTTAGTTGCTTTCTGAAAAACAGGGGTTGTAAATAATACTCAAAGCTCTTCGTGTATTCCTTTGAATGCCAATTTTATATACAATTTCTATCTCAAATTTTACATGGACAAAAACGCTGATTTGTTGTTAAAATTATGTGCCACCCCTAGTTAAGCTCCATAGTGCACCTCAGCCAAATGATACCCAAAGCACAGATAGCTCCAAATTATGCATAAGACTTTAGATTAGCTTTTCTCTAGGACTCTTTTCCTTCTCTCTCTCTCTCTCTCTCTCTCTCTCTCTCTCTCTCTCTCTCTCTCTCTCATCTATACTTTGGCTAATATTTTTTTCTGTTTAAAGTATTTTTATTTATTTGTTTTTTTTAAATTTTGGTGGTACTGGGGGTGGAACCCAGGGGCTTTCTGCCTCCAGGCTATACTCCCAGACCTATTTTATATTTTAATTTGAAACAGGGTCTCACTAAATTGCTAAGAGCCTCACTAAGTAGTTGAGGCTGGCTTCGAACCTGTGCGATCCTCCTGTCTCAGCCTCCCAAGTGCGGGGATTACAAGTGTGCACCACCATGCCTGGCTTCTGCTTAAAGTATTTTTTAATCTGGGGATTCAGGAAGAATGCTATGTGTAAAGATGTAGAGTATTTACAATGTGAATTATACTCCATCTATTTGTATTTCATTTTCTTTCAGAAATAGTTAATAATGCCTACAAAGATGAAATTATCTTAAGTCTGATTGGTTTCCTTATTCATCAATCAATAGTAAATGCCAATATATAATTGTATGTAGCTATGTAAAGGAAGAAATGAAATGGGACTGGCCCAGAAAGAATAAAAAAGCAGTTCACTTTGGGAGTTAGCATATTTGAGTCAGTATTTTTGGCTGTAAAACAATATTGTAGATATCATGTGTAAAGACTTTTTCATAAGGAAATAATCAAGACTTCTAAGTACTGGGATTACAGGTGTCTACAACCATCTTTGGCTTGTTACTTTCAATTGATTGCCCAGTTTAAGATCTGAAAACACAATCCTAAACTCTGAAGTTATTCTGACAAAATTTTAAATTGTAGAGATAAAAGATTTCTGGAAATCATAGAGGGAAGATCTATAAGGTATTTTATTAAATAAAAGAAATTATACTTTACTCAGAAACATTAAGTACTGAATTTTGGAGCAATAGCAAAGATTTTTGGAGAAAAAATTAGTGATTCAAGAATAGCATACCTTCCCATGTTATATTTCATGTGTAACAAAATAGGATTATATTCTTTGCTGTATAATAACTTGATCATCTGTACACAAACATTTATAATTATATGATACATAAAATGTAATTTGGCCAACAAAATTAAGAGGAAATCATATAAATAACTCAAGATTTAGAGCTATTTCTTAGGAATGATAAATAGTGAAAACTGAAAGTAACAAAATTTCACTCCAAATAACTGTTGTGAATAAGAATACAAAATTTTTGTGAATATAAAATATGGTTTTCTATAGAGATATGAAAATACTTTTAGTAATCAATAAGGCATCATCCAAATTATCAGATTTTAAATATCATTGCTGCTAGGTCCACTGTCCTATATAAGTTTTTGTTTTGTTTTGTTTTCTTTGTGTGTCTGGTGATTGAACCCAGGGGCACTGGACCTTCGAGCTACACCCCCTGCCCTATTTTTTTTTTAAATTCTTTGTTTTGAAACAAGGTCTCTCTAAGTTGCAGAAGGTCTCACTAAGGAGCTGAGGCTGTCTGTGAACCACCATCTTTTGGTCTCAGCCTCCAGAATACTGGGATTACAAGTGTGTGCCACCATGCCCGGCTCTATATAAGTTATTAATTTGCTCCACTGAATATTTCTGTTTGATCTTTGATGATACTACATACCATGGGACACTTGATAATAAATATTTATTTAGTTGATGTATTGATACTACTCTGGTAGATCCCAAATTTATTAGAGTAATTAATCAGAAACTCTTATCAATTATCAGGTAAGATATAATTTTTCTTTCTACCCAATACTGAACTAGCCTTTTTGCTTTTTAAACTAGTACCTTCAACTAAGCATTGATATTTTCTACAATGTCTCCACATATTTCACAGACATCAGCACAGAACTTGAATTACCAAGGATTGTCAGAGACCCTTAGCCCTGGGAATCTGATTTACAGGAACTCATGGACTTGTTTCATCTAGCTTTTTGGCATATGGTGATTTTCTTTACTTTCTTTTTATCTCAGAAGTATATTTAAAATAGACTTTTGTGAAGCTATAGATTTATAGGAAAAGTTACTTTTGGGGGTCTAATGTACAGTATGGTGATTATAGTTTATAGCTCTGTATTATTTATTTCACACTTATAGTAGATGCTAAATATTCTTACCATGTACAAAAAAATGTGAGGTGATGAATATGTTAAATTGCTTGACAATGGTGATCCTTTTCTAGCATACACATATACCTAAAACCACTTCTATATATCTTAAATATGAACAATAATTATGCTTCAATTATAACTCAGTGAAGCTGAAAAATGCAAAAATATGCATTTAATATTATATACAAGGCAGGGTATGCTCATATATGCTTGTAATCCTGGTACTTGGGAGGCTGAGGCAGGAGGATCACAGGTTCTAAGCTAGCCTCAGTAACTTAGTAAGGCTCTTGGCAGCTTAGTGAGACCTTTTTTCCAAATTAAAAATATAAAATAAAATTGGTCTGAGGATATAGCTCACAGGTAGAATGCCCCTGACTGTTTAATCTCCAGCACCAGAAAAATAAATATATATAGAAACAAAATTTCCTTACAACTAACTCATTTCATTTTATTGGCATTTTTGAAGATTTTAATGTCTTTGGGACTGCATTTAAAGGCATTAGAATTTGTATATTTGCTTACATTGTTTATCTTACATTATTTTTTCATTTGCATTGAATAAATTCTTTATAAATGGAGGTGGTTGGAATACAAATGGTACATCCAGAAGAAAGGAAAGCCTAGGACCTGTAGTAAATTAAATCTTACCTGATACATCGCAGCCTGTGATATAGAAAGAATGAATCTTTCTATCTCTTTGGAACCTAAAAATAAGAAGCAAAAAACGAACTAGTCAATAATTATTAGAAACTACAACTAAAAGGTCATGACTAATGTTCAGATATAAAATCTTCCTTGGGAGAATAAAATAAAAATTAGCTAATGAAGCTAATTAGTAGCAAACAAGAAAAATTAGGTATGCTAAGTTTGAGAGTAACAGTTCATGACATTTACATTACACAGACTTGTCTTGCATATAGAACCATTTTCCAATCAAATACCATCCTGCTAAAACCAATAACTAATATTTACTGAAAGTGAAGTCAGTTCCAGGTAGTATTCTAAATAGTTCATCAGAATTAACTCATTTTATTTTTCCAACCACCTTAATAATTTGATGCTACAATTACCACCAAGCTAAATATGAGAAACCTAGGCAGAGGAAAGTGAATTAAATTGGGGCTATAGAGTTGGGGTGCCTTCAGGAATCTAACCCTTTCAGTTTCTTTTGAAAGCTTACACTCTGCACCTGTGTAATACTGACCTCAACTTTATCATAGTGTTTTCCTTTGCATTTCAAAGAGATTCCTTTATCCACTCATGTGTATTTTACAGCAAACCTTCCTTTGCCTGTGTAAGTTTAAGTGTGCTGTTTTTTTCTCAGGAATGAGTCTGTTTCAACTAATTTTTATATGTTTCCACAAAGGCCTTCACTTTTCCCCAGTACCATGTTCATTTCTTGCTGTGACACTGCAACTTTGCTCCCTTCTGGTCACCAGAAGATGTCTGAGCCATTGGCAGCCCTGTGTGGGTTGGGGGTTTACTATCACATCTAAGTGACAAATAAAATTTCTAGCATATTATATGCCTTTGTTAAAACTTTAGAAAGAAAAAAATATGAATGAATGCCACTGATATATTGCAGAACACATAGAAGAGGAAGAGAAGAGAACATATAAATATTTTATTTAACTAAATATGTGCCAATCTTTTTCTCATGTTTTATTAATAATATGAATCACTAATTGTTCACTGAGTGCCTACCACAAACCAGGCACTATGCTAAGAGATATTACCCTGAACAAGAAAAATGCCTTTTTAAAAAAAAAAAATCTACCACTAAACCTAGACTCTTGTAGTGAGAGGCAATGAAAGACATTATTATAAACCATGCCAAGGGGCTAAGAAGAAAAGTTTCAGAATATTAGAAGGAGAGAGAACATAATTATGAGGGTAATGAGAAATATTACTAAAAGAAGACAAATGTAAATTAGAGTCTAAAACATAAGTAGGTTTTAGAAGAAGTAGGAAAAATCCACTCCAGTTAAGAAACTGAATGTTCAAAATCCTCCAGATGGGTATATTCACAGAAGCAGATAGAACTTAATCACTGTATATTTTTTTTATAGATAAACAGGATTTAACGGGTTTACATAGCTCTCCACTACTACCCACCTGTATCTGTGACCAAGATGGTCACAGAGTTCAGCATAAAGAAGATCATGGGTATCACAGACATCATTCTTTCTGCTGTGACACAATAATCCTGACCATGTATAGTTCAGAGAAAGAAAAACTTATTTGCTATGGGTTTTTGGAGATTTCAGAGTTCAGTTCATATCAAACCAAGTCTGCCTTGCTCAGGGCATGGCAGTGGGGAACAGAAAGAGGAAGATAGCAAGGACTCTGACCTCACCTCATGGGAAGAAGAAGAAGAAATAGAAGAAGAAGAAGAAGAAGAAGGAGGAGGAGGAGGAGGAGGAGGAGGAGGAGGAGGAGGAGGAGGAGGAGGAGGAGAGAAAGCACAGTCTCTAAGGTCACACCCCCAGGGACCCACTTTTTCCAGCCATACCCAACCTGCCTAGGTTACCATCCAGTAAGTCCACTGCAGTGAATTTATTCTCTGATGAGATTATGATTATTAATAATTATATCAACTCGGAACATTAATAAATGAGCTCTTCAGGGAATATTCTACATCTAATCATAACACTGGGAGAAATGATTGTCTTCATAGCATCTCCTTCAACATAGAAACAAATCAAACTTCATCTATAGGAACACTTTAACAAATATTCTGTGAGAAACAAAATTGTACTTTGAAAGCATCTCTTCACATCCAATATTTACTCCTATGCTGGATCCATTTGACATGGATGTTATGATTCAGACATAGAATGTTCCCCAGAAGTTCATGTATTGAAGGCTTGGTCCCTAGTACAGCAATGTTCAGAGGCAGGGCTCTTGGGGCATGATTGGATCACGAGGATTCTAATGAGTCCATTATCCTCATGATAATTTTGATGAGTTCACAGCTAAATGGGCTATTAGGATCTGGGAGTAGTTATTAGAAGTAGGTCAGAGAAGGCGTGCCTTTGATGAACATGTTTTGTCCTGGGACCCCTTCTCTTTCGTTTTTCTTCTCAGCTGCCATGAGGTGAGCAGCCTTCTCTGTCTCACAATTTCACCATGATGTCCTGTCTCACATTAGGACCAAAGCAATGGAGCCAGCCTACCAGGGACTGAAACCTCTGACCATGAGCCAAGATAAATTTTTCCTTCTTGATTCTTATTTTAATGTATTTTGTCACAGCAACAAAAAGCTAACTAATGCAGAAGAGATTGAAGTGATCACCCTTAGACGGGCTCACCGTCCTCATTTTCTTATTCTGTATGGTCTCCAATTCCCCCCAATTCTATTTTATTTTAAGAAAGAAAACAAAAAGTCCTAATTGATTTCATTTTAGAGTGGTCATAACTCTAAGAGCTAGGGCATGACATTCTTCTTTTAAAGACACAATTAAACCCACAATTTCAGGGAGAATGGCATTAGAAGAAGACACTCTAACTAAGGTAAAAGCCTTTAATATGACCTTCACTGAGCACAGATTAAAAACAAGAAACTCTACAAACCATAAAAATGATTAACTAGCCTGTCTTCCATCTTACTTTGGTGAATGTTGTTTCTTTATAAACAGCTTTAACTACCACCTTTACTCCTTTCTTCCAATCAGGCATACTGACCAATGAAACAGAATAGAAGACACAGAGCATGGTTAACCTGGACACTCATTGTTGGGAGGGGGAAGGGGAAGTGTAGGGGAGAAGGCACCAAGCACAGTCTGAATGTATGCCATTTTCAATATGATTCATATAAAAATACATTTAAAAAAATGAAAAATATTACTAAAACACTACTTACAGAATTTCTCCTACTTTCTGGGAGCACTCAATACAGAGCTAACCTCTGTTTCCTTTGATCCTCAAAAATAAACTATAATCCCTAACAAGCACTTTTTTATATAGAAACATCTTTTTGTGCTGTAGTTATGTTCCTGGTCATTCCTGAACATTAATGTTCCTGGAGATATTTGCTCCATGTACTTCAGCAATCTCTTATAAACACTGAAAAATATGAACTTTAAGTGACAGATTGAGTTCTTAAGTCAAATATCAAAGATCTCGAGTTTAATGTTTTGGCTATAATCTTATGTAGAGTTTTTGATAAGTAGATCTGTAGACAAGTTTCTTTGTTTTTTTGTGGGTCTGGGGATGGAACCCAGGGGCAGTCTACCTCTGAGCTATATCCCCTGCCCTATTTTGTATTCTTTATTTTAAAACAGGGTTCCACTGAGTTGCAGAGGGCCTCACTACATAGATGAGGCTGTCCGCAAAACACAATTCTTTGGTCTCAGCCTCTGGAATGCTTTTCTCCAACTTTTTTTTTTACTTAGTTATTAAAAAAGAAATAAAGACAGTACATTTAAATTTAACTGTAAGCAAAAGGCAAAGAGAGAAGGTTTGATTGCGTATTAAACATTTTACAATTAGTGACACAATAAAACAGATTGGAATGTAGTAGTGTGGAAACAGTAGAGTCAAGTTTCTTTTGAAGAAGTAAGTAGAGAGAATCTCGTGAGAAACCTTGTAAGCCATTTTAAGGTGTTTATACCTTGTTCTATCAACATTGTGAAACAACTGAGCAACAATATTGTCCTGGGAGAAGATATGATGAAAAAAAAAAAAAAATATATATATATATATATATATATATATATATATATATATATATATTTGGTGGTACTGGGGTTCCTGGAAACCCTTCTACCTCTGGGCTACACTCCCAGACCTGTTTTTATCCATTTTTTAAAATTTGGAAACAGGGTCTCTTAAGCCAGTGTGGCTGGCTTGAAACCTGCGCGATCCTCCTGTCTCTGCCTCCCAAGTGAGGGGATTGCAAGCGTGAGCCACCATACCCAGCTGAAGTTTGCATTTTTAAAGCAACTCTTTGAGACTGCCATCTGTAATGGAATGATATTGGAGAGATGACGGTAATTCGGGGCAGCTGATGTGATATAGTTGAGGAGAGCGTGTGCTGCAGGGAGAGGAGATATGAGACATGGTGGATACACTTGATAGGATTAGGATGCAGAAATGGTACAACTGGATGAGTGTTTTGATGGGGAGGAAGGTGGGAAAACAAAGGATCATATATACATTTATATGTGAAGGAAAAGAGAAGATGGTTTTAACATCCAGTTTAAGTAGGAATGAAAAAGACACTTGGAAAGTAAGAGGAGTTCTGATTAAGATGAGGGAAGATGAAAAGGCTGAGGAATTGTGAAGAGGGTCTGTTCAGAGGTCAGTTGAGTACGTGGTTCAGGAGCTCAGCAGGAACGTATGGGCTACGGGAGATTTGGAATCTAATAGTATAGAGTTAATAAGTGAAATTGAAGGGATGTATATGGTTGTGATTGAAAGAGCTTCTATGCGTATACTAAACTCTGATGCTGCAAAACTCAGGACAGAAGTGTACATTTATAAACTTAGTCCCATATTAATGTAGAAGTATTGGAAGACAAATAAAGAGTGCGTGCCCTGAAAAAAGATTGTACATAGGTATAAACATTACATACAATCTGGGAGAAAAACAAATAAACAAATGAACAAATTAAAAATCTGAAGAGATAACATTTCAATATTTCTTTTTGCTTTCTTTCTTACCAGAGAATATTGAAATGTTATCTTTAAGTCACCAAAAGCTTGGTATCAGACAAATGAAACTGTTATGTGAGATTATCATTTTTAATTTTAGATAAATTGCCATAATACTAGATGTCAACTACTAAGCCAAGCATGGGAGGGAGGGATAGGGAGAGAATGGGGTGGGGATTGGGTGGGGGCTGACTGGGAAAAGTGTGCATGTATGTCTACAAAAGTATGTATCCTACTATAATGTATGAATACAGTGCACCAATAAAAAAATAAAAAATAAAAATCTGAAGAGAAAGGGTATGAATGAACAGGAGAGTTTTTAGCCAGATCTTCAAAGAATGCTCACATTTCCATCATAGGCTGATCAAAAGGAAGATAGAACTTGGATCAGAAGTGTAGGAAGAGGAGAGAATGATGAAAACGTGGTAGAATTTACAGAAAACAGTAAAAGATAGTATTCCAAGAAAGAAAACCCTAGTAGTGTTCCAGTCTGGAATCCTGTTGAATATGTTATGGATTTAAAAGGATACATTAGCCTTGGCGATGACAGTGTAGTTGGGACTGATGCTGCCAAGGGCTTCAGAGATGTAGTGTGGTCACAATCTGGTACTTGAAGGGCTTAGTACTTAAGGGGATAAAAGGATAAAGGATTTAAAAACAGCAATGTAGGCCGGGCGTGGTGGTGCACGCTTGTAATCCCAGCATTCGGGAGGCTGAGCCAGAGGATCGCAGTTCGTGGACAGCCTCAGCTACTTAGTGAGGCCCTCCACAACGTAGTGAGACCCTGTTTCAAAATAAAAAGAATTAAAAAATTTGGTCAGGGGGTGTATCTTGGAGGTCAAATGCCTCTGGGTTCCATCCCCAGACCCGCAATAAATAAATACATGCATACATATGTAAAATAAAAAATAATAAAAACAGCAATGTAGACAAGCCTTTCAATGTTATTTTAAAAATGGTGTATGATTATATAATAATATACAGAGATTTTGAATAATAAAATATGTACTATTTTAATGAATACATATAATATCAGTGTCTGTAACATAATAATGGTATATAATGATATATAAATGCATATACTATAGTACATACATGCCTGAAATAGGCACACGTATACTTGTGTGCCATACATGTGTGGGTGATAGGTGATAGTTCTTTTTCCCCTCTAGAAGGTATTTCATTTTCACTTAAATTTTTAAGAATACATTTATATTTTAAGAAGTCTTCCAACATTTAGTTTTCCTTCACTGTTTTGGGAAAATTCATTTGTTTCTGACTTTGAAGATATTTTTATATCACTGGACATGTATAATTTTATTGTATGTCTGGGTAAAGCTTTAAATATACTGGACTCCTTTGCACACTAAAAATATTCTGTCTTTCATCAGAGCTGACAAATGTTCACTCACTATTTCTTTGAAAGGAAAAGGCATCTACGTCCTTGTTTTTGTTTTTCTATGACGTCTGTTGGATGGACACTGGACCTTATTATTTTATCTTCTGTTTCTTAATATCTTTTCCAGATATCTTAGCTTCATCATATTCTTTGTTGGATTCTAAGCAAATAATCAATTGTCAGGCATACTAATTGTCTTCTTAGCTATGTGCAATCTGTTTAAACAAGCCAATTAGTTGTTCATTTCAATTACTATTTTTATTATCAGAATGCTTCATTATTTGTTTATAATCTGGCTGTTTTAAGAATTGCTTTATTCTTTCTTATGTATCCCACTTTTGTAATTGTGTCTTTATCCTTATAAATGTGAATATTTAAATTCAATTATACTGTTATATGAAATTCACATTCTTTCATTATATATGATGTCTCTTACTCATGGGAGGTTATTTTTGGTTATTTTCTGATTCTGCATTGCCCTCTTTTTGAATTTGATGTGACCTGGATTGAGGGTGTATCTGTCTAAATCAATTTTGTATTTGCTTTTGCCAAGTATCTAAGGATTTTTCTGCCTTAGGACTACCTTATGTGTTATTTATTCAGTGTAGAATTTCCTGAGCAACTTTATAATATATATTCATATCACAAACTGAAGGCAGTGATATGATTCTGAAATTTCAAGGATCCCAGATTAAGAAAGACATACCTTCCCAACATCTGCTTCTTCTAAGACACTGGTTTAAGGTTTTTATCTAGACCACATTTTCCCCATGTTTATATAGAGGGCTCAATTACAATTTTTATAAAACATTGTTTTGCATTTAGCTGGCTACAATTCCTCTTGTTTTCTTCTGAACTCTTATATGCACTTAGAGATATAATAGTTTATTTAGTATTTTAAAGGAAATTTTTAGTGAGAAAGTGTTTGTCTCTTATATTTCATGTAAGAAGTAGAAATTTCATGACCTAATTATTAAAATTGAGTATAATTCAGAGCAATCTATACTACATAATCATGACTCTTTTTCCTTTTGGCTGTAATATAGAGAGAGCCACCAAAGTCAATGTCGTCTACAAAGTATGCTGCAATCGACTTGTGGGAATGAACAAATGTAAACTAAGAAGTTAGCACATCTATTTGAAAGTTGTCAGACAGTTCTGGTTTAGTAGTGATGTTGGAAATGAGGAGAATAAAAGAACACTTAAGTAGATTGCAAAAAACAGAGCATCCCAGTGGCTTGCTGCTACGTTACCAAATAACCAATGATATGCTATACTGAGGACTCGAAATATTGTCCGAAGAAAATAAATCTGATTGTGGCACTGGGATATATTTTGTAAAAATGCTTCAGAAACTTGGAAGTGAATCTTTACTTTGGCCACGGTTGCTTGGAGGTTTTCTGCTTATTGTCTGGGTGGCAACTCAAAGGAAGCTTGTTCTTGGTTTGTCAGTGTTACTTAACTGGGTTTAGGAATAGTGATAATTTTTTTCCCTTTACACTGGGGATTGACCCAGGAAAATTCTATTTCTAAAACATACCTCCCAATCCTTTTATTTATTTTTTAAATAATGAGATAGAATCTCGCTAAGTTGCTGAAACTGGCCTTGAACCTGTGATCCTCCTGTCTCAGCCTCCCAAGTGCTGGGATTACAGGCATGTGCCAATATTCCCAGCTTCTGTGACACAATTTAATCATCCCTATCTCAGTTACCCATTACCACCCATATTTGGAACCAATTTTGTTTCCATTGAAATACTGAGCAGACCATTATAGTATATTCTGCTCAGATTAAGTAGAAAGAACACTGTGTGCTACAAGCAAAATAAAAACACAATTATTTGAATGTTAAAAAACACAATTTTTAATTGGGTGATGTGTGCATGTATGGCTCTACCATCTTATATCCCATTGATATGTGTGACAACAATGTACCAATAAAAAATAAATAAATCCTGAAAAAGACGTAATTTTTTTCAAATATTAAAAATGCCAATATCATTTTGGAAACACCAAAGATTACAATTAATAAGTATTTTCTTTCTCTCTTTCTACTCCATTTAATTGTTTAGAAAAAGCAAGCCTGCTTATTTTTAAATCCTCATATCCCAACAGTAAATTGAAAGCCCAGAACACAATTATGAAAGAAATGGCAGAGCAAAATGCAGTAGTCACTCATGCTACGTAAAATTTTTCTAAACACCCACTTTCCAATTGCTTCTTTGCCATTTAAATGTTTTGTGCATCTGACCTCAAAAACCCGGAGTCTAGAATTTAAAAATTTGTTTTGACTAATGTAGAAAGACTCTCCTTAAAATATCACACTAAAGAGCAGATTTCTAGAAAAGCATATTAAAAGTAGCCTTTCTTTTGGGTCTTTTCATTTTGAGCCAATTTAATGTTTGGCTCAAAATCAGAAATAATTTAAGTTGAAATTACCAACGTCAATCTCAATAGCATATACGAGGAACGGGAGGGAGGCGGGGGGAGCTCGCCAAGTGCTGTGGCATGTATGTCCCTATCAATCTGAACTGCATTATGATGGGAGACTACATTACAGTATACAAATGAAAGTGTGTATGTATATATGTATATGTATATATTAGTTTAAATTGCTGTGAATTGTTAGTGTAATAAATAAGATTTCTTTCATAGTTATCGTTTTGTGAATCTGATCGGAAATTTTAACAACTGGTTCATCAATAGAGTAGTTGAATAGTTTACTCCTGAATTGGGGAGGTAAAATGAAAGTCATCTCCCTTTAAACATATTACAGGTTTGTTTGGAGAAAGATTTGTTTTGCTTGGTTAAGATTAGGACATGGTAGGGAAAGAGTATAATAATGGCTTTCAGATAAGTTAAAAATGATGCGTTCTTGTGTTGCCATCTCTGTTTAGCATCAACGAAGAAGATACAGGTTCAACAGTATAAAAGCAATTGTCTCTTTAAGAGCTAAATATTATTTGCACACAGCATTAGCAGTAGCCCCAAGCAAACCATGAAGATGTTTTCCAAGTCTTGCTTGGGAATTTGTCAGTGATTCTCATTGACACTAATGGGTGTTCTATAGTCGGTTTCCCTCCCTTCACTCTGAAGTGTGTAAGTGAGGGTTTCAGCAAGAGTGCTTTTGCAGGCTTTCTACAGATTCCATGAAGAAATACAATGTAAACAGAGTTAACAGTTACTAATAGAATGGGATAAAATATTTCCAAATGCTATATCTGAAGGTATATTAATATTCCAACTAGAAATCCTAAAAATTAACAAGAAAAAAGGCAAACAATAGCATTTAGAGATAGGTAAAATAAATAATGGGAAAGAGGAATAATACTGGAGCAATGAATGCTCACAACCCCACAACATCAGAACCCGATAAAACAGAAAATCAGTAAATAGGTAAAATAAATAATGACCCAGTGAGGGAGGGGTGGTGGCAGAATAGTAGGTAAAATAAATAGGTAAAATAAATAATGAATCTCCACAGATAACCAGTCTTAGTTGTCTGTTGGATGGAAACTCTTGTTTCTCTGGTTCTGGTGTGTGTTACCTATTTCTTCTTTGTAGTTAATCTCTTTGAGTATTTTCTCTAGTGCTGGTTTTGAAGATATAAATTCCTTCAGTTTCTGTTTGTCATGGAAGCTTCTTATTTCCCCATCTGATTTGATAGAAAGTTTTGCTGGGTAGGAAATTTTTGGCTGGAAGTTGTTTTCTTTCAGAGTTTAGAATATGTTACTCCAAGCCCTTCTGGCTCTCATGACTTGGTTTGGGAAGTCTGGAGTGATTCTAATTGGTTTGCCTCTGAATGTCACTTGGCCCTTTGTTTTTGTTGCCTTTAAGATTCTCTGCTTGGCTTCCACATTGGTCATTTTGACAATTATTTGGCATGGGGGATCCTCTTCTCAGATCCTGTCTAAAGGGAGTTCTATAAGTTTCCTGGACCTATGTATCAACCTCTTGCTCTATGTTTGGAAAATTTTCTGCTATTACTTCCTTGAAGAGATTGTTGATCCCTTTGGTTTCGCTTTCTTTTCCCTCCTCTATTCCAATTATTCTTAGGTTAGCTCTCTTAAAATGGGCCCATATTTCTTCAATATCAGATTCCTGCTGTCGGATTTTTTTTCTAGATTAGAAACTATGCGTTCATTTTTGGAATGATCATCTTCTAAGAGCGAGATTCTGTTCTCCATGTGTTCTAATCGGTTGTTTGTGCTTTGAATTGAGGCCTTTACTTCATTAATTGCATCCTTTATCTCTTTTTGGCTCTCTTTGAGTTCTTTTCGAAGCACCTCTATTATTTCTACAGTTATTTTCCTGATTTGATCTTCTAGAAATCTCTGATTTTCTGTTTTATTGGGTTCTGATGTTGTGGGGTTGTGAGCATTGATTGCTCCAGTATTATTCCTCTTTCCCATGATTTCGGAAGTTTGTGCCTTCTCTGGGTTCTTCCCTTGGGTCACTATGACTTTACTTAAGGTGTTCTGGATCTCGAGTCAGTAGTATCTCAGATCCCACTACTCCTTTACTGGGTTGTATCACAGATTCTCCGACCCAGAGAGTCGATAGAGGCTGCTTTAGACTGTGGGGGTTGCCAGGTTGCATGTTCTCCTATGGTGTGATATCTCTGCCACCACCCCTCCCCCACTGGGTCAAGTTCCAGGGAGTACAGTACTGGGATTTCTCCTCTGTGGCCCGCAGTTTGACTCAATGTTCTTGAGTACACAGATGTAGCTGTACTGGATTCGGTGAATTCTCTGCTGCTGCCGCCGGTGGCAATATGGTGTCACTGCTACGTCCTCGGTCGTGAGGCTGGCGTATTTCTTCTTGGTTTTGATTTCCACTTTGAATCCCTGTGGCGTGTGCTGAGCTCAGCCACTGGGATCTTTAGATTTTACCTGCGGCGAGAAATCCCACCTGGCTGTTCCGCAGCGGCTCACCTCGGCTTGCTGTAGCCGTCCGGTGAATTTGCCGCTGCCGCCGGCACTATGGCGCTGCTGCCGCGGCCTCGGGCGTGAGACCGGTGTATCTCCTCTGTGGCTCTGAGCTCTGTTCTCAGTCCGCTTTCTCTCTGGAGCCTGGTGATTTTTTTGTTTCTCTGGTGATGGTGTTTTCTGGCTATGAAAGGTGCTGATTTTGTGGTAATGGAGATTAGTTGTTAATGGGGCTCTTAAGCCCCGCTTTTCTTGGTCGCCATCCTATTTTTGTTTTTCAAGGTGGACACTTGTTTCTTCCTCTTCTCTTCCTTTTTCAGCGTTTTAAAGTGGGTAGTATATTTGAAGTCTGTAATGAGTTAATACTTCAAAAAGAACCCCCTCCATTACACCAAAGTGGAGTGTCAAAATGTTTATTTTTAAAGTGTCGAGTCTTAGGATTACTTATAAATGAATGCATTTATTTATAAGACCAAGCACTTCATTAGACACTGAGAATATAAAAGTGGGTAAAAATTGAGAGGGTTTGTTACAAAGAGCAGCAGTATGAATAACAGGAATGCATCATGAGCCCACATAAAATCATGACGTGGAGAGCACCATAAGAAGACACATACATACTTGAAAAACAACAGAAAGTTCAAAGAAAGTCCTGAAATGAATAGCCCTTGAACTGAATTTTGAAAGATAAATAGGTATCACTGTGATAGTAAAGAGATAAGGAAAACATTTTGCAAAGATAGAATATTATGTAAAAAAAGTGATGAAAAGAATTGCACAAAATACTTGGGATTAAAAGAAGCTTACTAGGTGTGGAGAGAGGGAAGTGGGGAATTCTATTATTGTCAGTAGATTATTTTATTTTATTTTATTTTTTTATTGGTGCATTGTAGTCATACATCTTAATGAGATAAAAGGCTTGTGGAGACATACATGCACACATCACCCAATTAGCCCTTATCCAATACCCACCCAATTCCCTCCCCTTCCCTCCTACCTATGCTTGGCTTAGTGATTGAATTTGATATGTAGCTAGGGAGATGAAGAAGGAGATACTCTAGATGAAGAAGGAGATACTATAGAGGAGCAAAAAAGTGGGACGTTCTAACCCACAATAAACCAAGAAGGGAAGCTGAGACCACACTCAGTGTAAATATATTTTTACATTATGGTGAGGAGATGAGAATATTGCAGAGATTATTTGACTCATAACAAAGACAAGTAGATTAATAAAATTACTCAAACCTGGGAGCAGTGGCTGAAATGGGGGGGGGGCTGCAGATTTTAGATCAGCCTCAATAACCTAGCAAGACCCTGTTTGAAAATTAAAATAGAGCTGGGTGTGTAGCCCAGAGGTGTAATATCCCTGGGTTCAACCCTCAGTACAAAAAGAAAAATAAAGAAAGAAAGGAAGAAAAGAAAATAGAATGACTCAAGTGGGGGTTAGAGTTATCTACATTGACATTTGTGATCTAGTCTCCAAAGTTGTACAATGTCATTTATATTTTTAAAAAGTAATTCATTAAATTCATACTCAAGAGGAGAGAAACTAGGTTTTACCTTTGAAAAGGAAGAGTTTTAAATAGTTTATGAGCAGTTAGAAACAGCACCATAAACATCTGAAAATGTTTAAGTACAAGAATAATATAATGAAGTCAGTAGCAAACAAATTAGAGGAGTGAAGAGAGGGTAGTCCATAGCACATGAGACTGGTTAAGATGAAAAAGTAAGGTAGATGATACAAAAATATTTTGGAGGTCAACTGATAAGTTTTTTAAATGGAATGGTTATAACAGAAAACCAAAGGGGTTTTAATGGATAACTCCTAGTTTTATGGCTCATGCAAATTCATAATTGAACATGCCATTACCTATAATAGAAAATCCCAGAAGACAACCAGCTTTAGTGCAACATGGAAGAAACCACGGGGTGAAAGATCATGAATCCAGGTAGCATAATGTATTTTAGGTGCAATTTTGTTATGAGTTGGAGTTCAAAGAAAAGTCTGGAACTGTAGCTAGTGAGGAAGTACTGTCCTAGAGGAAAGGACAGAGGAAGGGGAATAAGCTTTAGTAGAAATTCTCATTGTGTGACAAAATAAAGATTTTATATAAAGTGAGGGAACACCATTAAGGGAGTAAGGATGGGGCAGGTGGGAAAGAAACTTTTAGGATAGGAAAGATGATGGAGAGTGGAAAAGAGTAGGACTCTAATGCAGAGTGATGCTAAGTTTTTATTGTAAATCCAGTGTAGTTAGAGATTGAGGAATTACTGAAGAGAGGTTTCATGCTATTGAATATTGTTGATGCTAAGTTCTCAAGTAAAAAAAGGGCTCATGCAGATACACAGATGTCGCTAAATAAATTGAATTCAGCAAAACAAAGAGCACTAGTGACCTTGGAAGGCGCATTTACATTTAGTTGTAAGGTCGGAAAAATTATCTCAATAATTGGATGTGAATTCAAGGAAAGAAGCAAGACAGAAGCCGGAGGGATCACCGAGTCGAGAGCGGGCTTTATTTGATCATGTGTAAATACCTCTTATGTAATTCAGCACAGAAAGCAACAGAAGAGCCCAAAGTGTTTAGGGAGAGTCGAGGAGAAAGTCACTAAAAAAATAAGAAAGACGTGCTTTTAAAAAGACAAAAACTGACTTCCACTACTATTAATTCTAGGGGAGAAAGGATCTCTAAACCAGGAGAGTTGACAGTTTTGTCAAAGGAAAAGTTTTTTCCTAAGCATAACAATCAAGAAAACTTCGCATTCTGTCTCTTTGTAGCCTAAAATGAATTAAAGGTTGCTGCTTGTTTAGAATTAGAATTTATTGCTTGGTGCTCTGCCTCTGGTTCTTGTCTGATCCCATTTTCTGGGTTGCTGAGGTTGACTCTATCATGCACTCCTACTAAGATAAAACTTTGTGATTCTAGCTTCATGCACAGACACATTCTTAGCATTTGCTTTCTCTGTGTGCTATTTTTCTTCTGATAGAAGATATATGTTGAATTATTCTGCTAGCATTCCTTTAAAACAAATTTTATGGATATATTACGCACATTATTTTAAACTTGTGAAATAAAACTTTCCTGCTAAAATAAACAAACTCTCTGCTTATAGAAGTGAAATGCCTCATACCTTCTCTGAAATGGCATGATATCGGTCATAATCCTGGTTCCCTTACTGCAAGTCAATGACATTTCGATAAGAGCTTCAGATAATTTTCTGTGAAATGCTGATTTTAGTCAATTGTGATTGAAAAGTAAGGGAAGATGTTATCTATTAAGCTACGATGAGAGATCATTCTCTATAGAGTGAAGAGTTATGTTTTTTTTTAAAGTACAGGATATTTGACATAATCCCTGAGAAGATGGACTGATCAAGGAAATTGAGAGAGATTGTGGGCTACCACTGAGGTCCCGTTGACACTGGATATCACAAATCTTGGACCATTTTACTTTCCAAGTTCTCAAAATATTGCCCTTGTGGTACCCTTAGTGAATGGAAATCTTGAAAAGTTCAGATACTTTGTGGGCCTCTTATTACTACTTTGAAATGTTTCTTCTTGGAGAGAAATATGATTTTTTCTTGTCCTTCATGAAAAACGGTAATATAAGTTTTTCTTATATTTAAATCCCTCAAAAATAAGATTGCTAGCCCTGGGATTTCTCCCCTGTAGTTTGCTTCTGTTTTCTTTCTTTTTTGTTCTTTTTTTTTAATCTCAGTTTTAAATTAAAACTAGATAATTTACATGGGAAAGTTAAATTACTCACTTTAATATGAGTATTCTCTTTTTTAAAATATATATACATATATGTATATGCATATTATGTCATTTTTTCCCATCTTCACTATCTGGGAATATACGTTTTATGAACTCTTATTTAAATAAAACAGGAGAAATAAAATCAGATATTAAAAAACAAACATTCTAAAGATATGACAGACATCATAAGGATTGTTATAAGCTAAACTGTTTCAGATGAGTAAAGCTTTAAAAAGAGAATATGCATTGCTTATGAGAAACAAATCTTAAATAAGGTAGAAAAATCGGCTATTAAAGACGACTGACTGTTGCTGGGTATGGTGGTACACATCTGTAATCCAATACTTGGGAGGATGAGACAGGAGAATCACAGGTTTGAGAGGAGCCTCAACAACTTAGTGAGACTCTGTTTCAAAATGAAAAATAAAATAGGACTGGGGGTGTAGTTCAGAGGTAGAATACCTTTGGGTTTGATCCTCAGTACAAAGAAAGGAAAGGAAGGAAGGAAGGAAGGGGTAGAAGAAAGAAAAAAGAGAAGTATACTGTTACTTTTTCATCTAAAGAAAATAAAGGTAGAAAATTTTCTCTGAAGTAAGTATCACATCCATGGTGTAGGTCTGGCTCTATCATCTACATTTTCATTGCTCTGACAATTAAAGCTGACCAAATGAGTTTCTCAGTATGGCAGCAGAAGATAGAACCAAAGAGATAGCCGGGCATGGTGGCGCACGCTTGTAATCCCCGCGCTTGGGAGGTGGAGACAGGAGGATCATGCAGGTTCAAAGCCAGCCGCGCTGGCTTAGGAGACCGTTTCTCAAATATAGAAAAGTATAAAAATAGGTCTTGGGAGTGTAGCCGTGAGGTAGAAGGCCTTCCAGGAACCCCAGTACCACCAAAAAAAAAAAAAAAGAACCAATGAGATCAACACTGAAGAGGCCACAGGAGTGTACCACTTACCAGTGCTGTGGCTTCTGAGGGGACATTCAACACTCGGTCCTGGGCATTTTTTCTGCTAATAAAATGCATTCTTCAAATGAATTTTTTAGAGAATAAGTGTACTATCTCTCTAATATAAATATATATGTTTATATACATATGCATATGTATATATATATACACACACACATAGAAAAAGACTCAGCAATTTAACAATTTCCTGACAACGTGAGGGAAATTAAGTAAATGATAATTTTCTTCTTTAGGGTTTCAACCTAACATGATGGCAAAAATTTGAACTTTAGAAAGTTATTCTTTTGGAGTTTTTGTTTGTTTGTTTTGTGGGTTGTTTTTCAGTTGAAGATTGAACCCAGGGCCTCAAACATGCTAAGTACATGTAGTATCACTGAGCTTCATATACCCCAAGCCCCATTGATAGTTATTCTTATTGATGGCAATCCTATAGCTTATCACTCCTCTAAATTATTCTAGCAATTCTGGAGTCCCAAAAAGTTTTTTTAACTTTTATTTATAAGTGGAACACATTGAAAATTGTATACATTTAAACTGTGCTTGGTGCCCTCCCCCTCCCCCGTATTCCTCATCCCCCCTCCCAACAATGAATGCCCAGATTAATCACGCTTTATTCATACTTTTACACATATTCAGATGTAGCTCCTCCATTATTAACCTCAGCCTTCTTCCTCTCCTATCCTTCCATTCTAGCTTTGCTGAGGTTTCTCTTCCATTATCTGATGTCCCTCTGATATCCCCAATGCTTTCGAGTTTGGGCATATTAGAAAAAAAATATGCCCCTTCTCTTTCTGTGCCTGGCTGAATTCAACATAATGTTCTCCAGATTAATGCTTAGAAAATTCAAAGATATAATTTTCAAAGTGAAATAAAATAAAAATTATGGTTTTTTTGTGATACTGGGGTTCCTGGAAGCCCTTCTACCGCTGGGCTACACTCCCAGACCTATTTTTTATATTTTTTTATTTGGAAACAGGGTCTCTTAAGCTAGTGAGGTTGGCTGCAAACGAGCGCGATCCTCCTGTCTCTGCCTCCCAAGCGCGGGGATTACAAGCACCCGGTTTAGAGAGCAATACTACTTCTGGGTATCTACCCAAAAGAATGAAAACCAAATTGCCAAACTTTAATGCTTCTTGACTGTCAATCCAGATCTCTTTGGGACATATCCCATCGCAAGAAAACTATTTTTTGTTTTCTATATATTTGACATATTATTATTATTTATTATTATTATTATTATTATTATTATATTTTAGGCTTGCAATTGACTTAACTGAGAAAAAACTACTTTTTCCTTGTAGTGAGTAGAAGTTTCAATTTTATCATAGTCTTCATATTTAACTTTTGCTGGACTATTTGGTATCGTGCCATGCACTGTTGCTTCAGAAAACCGGTCATCACGTATACATAAAATTGGATAGATTTTGCCTCTGGATCTTTGCAGCATAAATTTCACTTCCCTCAATTTTCAAAAGCTAAGTTTTCTCTGGAACCTATTTGAGCATAATTATGACCCTTTCCAACAATGATGTCCTGTGTACTGTTGTCCAGAATGTGTGCATGCCACCTTACATGACAAAGGGGATTTTAAAATATTCTGAACAAGTGATGTGTGCATGTATCCCTCTTCCATCTTATACTTCTTTAAAATGTATGACTACAAATCACCAATAAAAAAATAAAAAATATGCTGAAAGTTAATGTCCTTGAGTTGGGAAAATTATTCTGGATTATGTAAGTGGCCTAATCTGATAGCATAATGGCTTAAAACCAGAAAATTATTTTGGCTTTGGTCAGAGAGAGAACTGATAAAGTGTCAAAAAATGCTATTTTACTGGCTTTAGAGAAGGAGGAAGGTCCACGGGGTTAGGAATGAGAATGGTCTCTAGAAACAGAAAAAGGAAATTTAATGCATCCTTTTCTAAAGCTCCAAGGAAAGAGCACAATTTTGCCAACACCTTGACTTTTGCTCAGAGAGATCGATGTCAGATTTCTTACCTACAAAACTGAAGGTAACTGTCTAAATCCAAGAAGCTTTTGAGAATTTGTCATGGTGCAATAGAAAGCCAATTCACCTGCCAGAACTAGTTCTTCAAGCCAGTAGGACTGAAGATTTTCCACTTGAGTTGAACCCTATTTTGCAAATATGGGGTTTGCCCCAGGCTGTCTTCTTTCAAGAGTTAACCCTTAAAGGTTCAGTTCTCTTTGATTCATTTCTGTTTGGTTCTGATTTTACAAATTACACAGCTTTTGCAATTGCTTTTCTCAGAAGGTTGACCATCTAGAACATTATACCTAAACAGAAGCAGAATTTCTTGTATTTTTAAATTTAAATAATTTTTCTTATATTTTAAAATCTAAATTCTTATAAAAAAATCAGTCCTAATTTTGTTCTTTGATGATTCACACAGAATATCTGGCTACTTTAAGCACAGAATGATTAAAATTTAAAGAAAATCATGATTTTTTTCAAGACTATTTTCTAGGGATAAATCTCAGATGTTTCCACACACTGCTGCTTATGTAGTATTTTCTATACATTCTGACATTTACAAAATCTTCTTGTATGCATTTCAGCGGAAGACCATCTTGTGTGTGTATCGTATATAAAAAAAAAAGTTGCACCAGAACAGTATAGGTTATCTTACGTGAGGTCAGATAGTTCAGAATACAATGTGGGATGGCTGGCCATATAATTTTATTATCACACTGTATAAGTTATACTAGATTAGTACAATTCAGGTCTCATAAAGTGTACTTTTAATTTGAATTAAGTGCAGTGCATATATTTTTCAATTGCAGTTAGTCCTTATTAAATTTCTGTATGTGTAAGAATTATAATAATAGTAATATTAAAGCCATATTTACAAGTAACTACTATTGAGTACCCACATATCGCCAGACCCCGAATAAGGTCACAATCACATACTTCATTTACTTATTACAACAATTATCAACACTGCAACAGTGTTTCTATTTTAAGAATCATTTGCCCAAATATTTTAGTAAAAATCTGTCTCTACAGAATATATAAGAACATTTAATATTAAATTAATATCCAATTGAACTTAATTTGAATAAAAATGAAATCAACTTTCATAGAAATAGAAATCTTTCATAGATAGAAAAAGATTACAAAAAGGAGACATTTATAAAACAGTGTTGTTGCAACAATTGTATTCCAGCTCTGTGGGCTCAAATCTGCACGTTCTGGGAAGCAGAATACTCTAAAATGAGTTTACTCTATTTTCATTTCAAACATATCCATGGTCATTCCACCTACTTTCCTGAAAGCCACGAGTTCTCTGTGTAGGCCACGTGTGTGTGTGTGTGTGTGTGTGTGTGTGTGTGTGTGTGTGTGTGTGCTCTGACAAAGAGAAACCCAGGTGTCATTTTCTTTCTTTTTATTGCTTTCCAAAATCTGATCAGCCTCTGTCCAACAAAAGAAGATCAAGGCCTTGAATACGCCATCTCACTTAGAGTAGCTCTTCAAAGAGAAAAGAGAAAATAATCCATTTGCTTTTTAGAGGAAAGTTGTTAGCTGTGTCCTGATCTGTCCCTGGCAGAGCTTGGAGAGGGAGGCTCAGGCTTGGCAGGTATTTGATAACTCCATACTACTAGATAGACAGTTTTTCCTCCCCTGTCACACTTATGTTTGTAAACCATGTTGTGTGGTTACTGATGATGCCAAGGATAAACAATGAGTAGAGAACAAGGAAAGGGGAGGAAAAGACACTATGTTGGAAGAAAGAAGAGCTCAGCCTTTCTCCAGTCCATCAGAGCTTCTGCTTCATGAGCTATAGATCACTGTCAGTCAGCAAGGAAGTGAGATGACAGAGACACAAAAAAACTCATTAAAATAAAGTGTTCACAATATCATAGGGATTAGTAATCAGCAAGAGGGAAAGAGTCTTCCTGTCACGGTTACTAAAATACTTGTCTCTATGATTGATATAAGATTATGCTGGATGATATGTATGCACACCAATAAATTCTTTTGTGCTTATCAAGTGCATTAAAATGCCAGAGGTAATAAATATTCCCCATGAGACAAAGCATTTGCCAGATTGCTTCAAGAAAAGAAAGGCATTTTCTTTTTTTTTGTAAATTCCTTTTCATCGTATTTTCTGAATGAGTAACCTAACGAGGCATTAAAAAGAGACGTACAAATAGCCAATAAATATATGAAAAACATGCTCAATACCCCTAATCGTCAGAGAAATTTAAATTACAAGGAGATATCATCACATGCTAATTAGAATGGTAGTGGTAAAAAAGAAACACAAAACGTTGAAGTTAGCAAGGATGTGGAGAATAGGAAGCCCTTGGACAGTTTTGGTGAAATATAAATTAGCATTAACATTACAAAAACAGTGTAAAGTTTCCTTGGAAAATTTAAAATTGTACTACCATATGATTCATCAATTTAACTCTGGATTATAAATCATTATGTGGAAGGAATATCTGCATTTCCCTGTTCATTGCAGCACTAGAATATACAGAGAGATGCCAGCCTGGCTCAGTGATACATGGCTGTAATCCCAGTTACTTAGGAGGCTGAGGCAGTGAGATTGCAAGCTAGCTGTCAGCCTCAGCAATTTAGTTAGACCTTGTCTCAGAAAAAAAACCAAAACCAACAACTAAAATAAAAGGTACTGTGGGATAAGTAGCTCAGTGACACAGTATACACCTGTGTGACACAGTATACACAAACAAACAAACATACAATAGCCAAGATATGGAGCCCACCTCTGTCCATCAGCAGATGAATGGATAAAGAAAATGTGAAATATATGTGCAAAATGGATAGTATTTGCTCTTAAATGTAGATGGAAATCCTGTCATTGGTGAAAATATAGATGAACCCAGAGGGCATCGCACATTAAGTGAAATAAGTCAGGCGCAAGAAAGACAACTACTATCTGATCTCACTCATATGTGAAATGTAAAAATTAAATTCACAGATGGCGAGTAGAATGTGGTTACCGGTGGCTTGGGGATAGAGCGATTGTGGATATATTGGTCAAAAGATAGGAGTTAGTAGAAATAAGTTCAAGAAAGGTCTTGTCTCTCATAGTGATTATAGTTAGTAACACTATAGTATATAGATGAAAACTAAAATATATACATTTGGCTAGGTATCAGAAAAAGCGACATCTTCTCTTGTTGCTTGTCTTGTGATACTCATGTTCCCATTATTGGGCAGCTTTTGTTAGTAAAGCTTTACACACACACACACACACACACACACACACACACACACACACACAGCAAACACCCCAGCAAACTTGATATGGTTTAATTTTTTGGAGAATAAAATCAATAAATATTGCTCAAAAATTTTCTGCTATTTTGAGATAAAAAGAAGCAAAACTAGCCAAAGTTTGGGCTTTGTCAAAACCCTTATTCTCAAAGAGAAAGGTCTAATTAATTCTAAATAATTTAAGGGATTTTATTTTGAATTTACATTTTTTATGATATTATTTGTATTCTGGAAAGACAGAGGGAATTATGTTGAAATCCAGAGTAATAATATTGGTAATTATGGTGAAAAGTTGAATTACACATTGCCTTTTAAAGAATCGGATATTTGTTTTCTGCTCTGTAAATCTCTGTAAACATTGTTTCCACACAGAAGTCGCTAAAAAGGGATTTGGGGTCCCTGTGGTTTATAGAGACAGAACACACAGCCATTGTTATCAACCATCTCAGTAAATACCTTGGACAATCTTGGAACTATAATACTAGTTATAGATTAAAAATTCCAACTGGGTTTTCAATTCCAAAAAAGCATGGGCTGTATTTTTATGTTTATTATGTGTATTTGTATATTGAATGTATGAAAAGCATAGGAATAGACCCTGGGGTTAATTCACTCAGTGTTGGGTACAAATTAATCACATGCCTCCATTAATTTAATAAAATTATAAATGCAGCAAACATAATTCCTAGTACATAGCAAGTGTCCAATGAATGGACTTCTGTATGATTTTCCCTACTTGGGAATGGAATATTCTAAGAACTAAAGTGCTTATCAGAGCTGATATCAGCTATCTATTTCTCATGATAGATTCGATTCCTTTTCTACTAAGAGAAATAATGTCTCTTTTGTCACTGTTCCTTTTTTAATTTGTTATCGGTGCATTGTATTCATACATCTTAATCGAATAAAAGATGGTGGAGACCTACATGGACACATCACCGGATTAGCCCTTACCCAATTCCCGCCCCATTCCCTCCCCCTCTCTCCTTCCCATGCTTGCCTTCCTGATTGACATCGCTATGTTTGTTTAAGTACATTAAGTGCTTCCCTCTTCCCCCTCCCAGCCCCTCAGTTAGGTCCCTTATTTGCGCCTCTGTAGGATTTCTTCCTTCATCTGGAGTTCATCCTGTTACCCATTCCTCCCTGCCTTCCACATATTAGGGAAAGCATCTGATTTCTTATTTTCAGTAGTATGTGGAAGATATGTAGGATTCAGTTTACACTAGATATAAACTTAAATAGGTATTGTAATGAAAAAAAACGGTCCTCCTCTCATACATATTCCAGAAAAGCTCATTTGAGTATAAAACAATGTTTTAAGTTAAAAGTTCTTTATGCCATTTGTTATCTTATTTTTGCAGTGTTCCAAGAAGACTGACTATTTCTCGTGTTTAGGTTTAAACCTCTTGGAAATATTAGTCAGCTTCCAAATTCCACAGAAAATAAAGACAATATTAATCATTCTCCAAAATCTTTTTGTCTTTCGGTTTTTTTGTGATGAGCTCCAGCTTTGAGTAGAAAGCACATGAACAGAAGATAAATCCAGCTCCTGAAAAGTCTCTGCAGGCCACACTAGGGTAAGCCATCCAGCCCATCCTCCAGCTCGCTCACCATCAGCCCAAACCAATACTGAATGCATGTTCTCCTGGCAGGTGGAGCGTTACTACTGAAATCTAGGAGAAATAGTTTTTTTCTTTTAGGAAGCAAATCCTGGTTATAAGTGCCAAAAATAATAACTCTCACAATATATAAAATAAAAATATAAACATGAAAACATATAAAATACATATTTTATATAATATATAAATAATACAATATAAAATATATAGAAAACCAAATATATAAAAAGCTATGATTGTGTTCTCATGACATTTTTGGAATCATTTCTGTGTTCTTCTTCAATATATTCACATACCTATTAATTAAGAGCAAAGAATATAAACAATGTTAGCTTCAATAGGGAATTGGAATTAAATCCTAAATACTGTATGTTACACCTAGATATTTGTCATCATTTCTTATTTATGTATTTATTTATTTATTTATTTAATTTTTGCAGTACTGGGGATGAAACCCAGTGGCATCTTATCTTGGAGATACACCCCCAGCCCTTGTTTTTATTCTTTATTTTGAAACAGGTTCCACTGAGTTCACAAAAGGCCTCACTAAGTAGCTGAGGCTGGCCTCAAACTGCAATCCTCCTGTCTCAGCCTCCCAAATGCTGGGATTATAACCATGCGCCACCATGTCGGGATTTTGTCATCATTTCTCAAGAATAAAAGTCATCCCTGAAATAGAACTCTCTATCTTTGTGGATATTCATCTTACAAAGGCTATTGTTGGGGGGTAAACAAAAGAGAAAAATGCAGGATTGGAAGGAAATGTCACATTTGGTTATAGTCTATAACCAGATTCTTTCCTTACTGGTTCCCTTCCCTCTTGGTTTCATTTGGGCTGCCAAAACGACACAGGGTGTCTCCTCTTATTGTGTTCTTGTCCAGTGAGTTTCAATGAATGAAATAAAAGCATTAATGAAAGGTGTAGAAATATGAAAATTTGTTTTAAGTGAAGGAAAGATAGAAGGCAGTTTCCACATACACAAAGAGAAGGAGTTCCTGAAACAGAGTAACTGCTGACGTCTTTGAGGGCCTGAGCCTTTATACCTTACTGAGGTTTTCCATCTGCTCTTTTATGACGACATAAAATTGGGTCTTGGGGACCCAATGACTTTTGTCCAATTTCAACCCTTAATTTCGATCGTTAATTTGTGGGCAGATGGACTTGAATCTTCTGGGGCTGGTGAGCTCTAATCTCCTGGAGGGATCTACTGTTCTGGCAATATTTGTCCACCTCCCCACTTTGATCAGTATGGAATGTAATTGCACCAGTTGTCCTGAATTCACCCAGAAGAAGAGCCTGAAGGTTTGTTTTAATTTCTATAGATCTTGCCTGGTCATTTTCCCCCCCAAATCTTATTTACCTTCCATAGTTTTGTTCCTTTGGCAGATGGTTTATTTTTACTCTTTCTGTTCCTCGGTCCTTTTCCCTGTCTAGTTTTTCTGGGATAACATTCCTTTAATTATCAGAATGAGAAGAAAGGAAAAATAAGTCTAATTTTAGAAAATAAGTCCGATGTTAGATGATGCAATTTAATAATTATAGAAATATTTTTCAGTAAGACCAAATTCATAATACTATTTGAGAAAACCAAAAGATGTACAATAAATAATACAAGTTAATCTTGAAGACATACTTGCTGTGCCAAAGGTCTCTGCTAAGCAATTTAGACTTTGCCAACTTGGGAAAATGTCACAATTCCTCTTTCAGCTAATTTTCAGGACTCAACAAGCCTGTGATTCATTGTATTTCTTAATTCCTTAAAAACTTTGGGTTTTTTTTCAATTTTATTTGTTGTTGTTTTCTTACCACATAGAGCAAAGTGCGGTTCCAGGAGGGTGCTCAATCAACACTGAAAATGCCATCAAATGCAACATAAAACTTGTAAAAGCAAATTGCAAAAGAGTAAAGTTTTGATTATCATTTTGAGAATTAGTACACCATATTAGTAACATTTATACTTGGAAGGTAACAATAGATGCCATTTATAAAGTGATTACAGTGATAAATCATTTTCAATCCCATTTCTTAAAACCTAATCTTAGAAATCTCAAGTTTGCACAGGTTAAGCAGCCAATAAGTCTTCAAATAAAAAGATGAACCCAACGCCGGGCGTGGTAGCGCACGCTTGTAATCCCTGCGCTTGGGAGGCGGAGACAGGAGGATCACGCAGGTTCGAAGCCAGCCTCGCTGGCTTAAGAGACCCTGTTTCCAAATAAAAATATAAAAAATAGGCCTGGGAGTGTAGCCCAGAGGTAGAAGGGTTTCCAGGAACCCCAGTACCACCACCAAAAAAAAAGATGAACCCAGAAAATTCTGCTCCAAACCTCCCTTATTAGCTATAAATTTATGCCACTTTTCTAACTAGATTAACTATAGATTTATAAAAATGAATAAACACACATAAACTCTTACCAATTGTTATTGAAAAATTTTACTTTATGAAACGTATTTTCAAAACTGCCTTGGTTATGATTTTTGATCCTTCAGAAAATACTTGGGAAATAACATAAGAAGATGATATCTCAAACAACATATTTCCTAGCTTTTGAAAGGCATTCGCTTTAAGAACATATATGAGTGTACTTTTAATTTTCTTTTGTTTTGCCGTTATGGAGATGAAACTCAGGGACATTCAACCTCCGAGTGACACCCCCAGCCCTATTTTTTATTCTTTATTTTGAAACAGGGTCTCACTGAGTTGCAAAGGGCCTCACTATGTAGCTGAGGCTGTTCCAAAATGCTGGGATTATAAGCATGCGCCACCACGCACAGCTAATTTTGAATTTTCATGAAGCTTTTTCTAACTCCACCATCCATACACAAGATAATTTTGCCAAATCAAATTAAATATGAAAAATAGATGATCTATCAGTTACATTATATAAACTTTTCAATGAATTGCATGCTAATCATTTGTTGAACGGGACTTGAGCACTTCTGAGCATGGCAGTGACAGAGACCTGCAAGATGAAAGAATAAACACGACACGTTCATCTACTTCCTATGTCCAATTTCAAGCAATTCTACTTGTAACAATATTCAGAGTGAAGACTCTTAAATAAACCTGGAAAAATCATTAATAATGGAGGAGGGGTGCTATCCATGTTTTCAACTTCAGTACTTATTTATATAATGCATACGAGTAAAACAGTTGAATCTATTGACTCTTCAAAACTTCTTACATTTTCTAAATAATAATTGTCAGAAAAAAAATTGGCTTTAAAACTTCTTGGCAGGAGGTTTCAAGAAGCCTACACAGCAAGCCTGGCTTGGTTTAGAGCAGAGAGGGCACGTTTTGGGGAGGGTGGTGTTGTTGAAAGCAGCTAGAAGCCGACATTAAAATAATTAATGGAAGCATATGGAGGGCTTTTCTTTATAAATTTTATTTTGTTTGCTTTTATAATTCAAAAAGAGTATCTAGCCCTATCAAATAATAACATTTCTGTATACCAATAGCTCTGCTTATCTCTTACTATTATAATTTTCTGGAAACAGTTTTAAAGGGATGTTTTGTGATACTGCACCTATAATTTATCTACCTGCGCCTTTGATAGATTGCAGTGAAAAGGAAATTTTGAAAACAAAAACAATAAAAGAACAGCAGCTCATTTACATCGAATCTCTGAATTGTTGGAGTCAATTTTCTTTTGCCTTTTGGCAAATGTTCTTCATCAGATTCGGATGCAGAATGTATTTCCATTGGCTGCGACAGCTCCTAACAGCTGAAGATGCAGCGTGAGTCCAAAGACTAAGGGCAGCCTGAAAATCAATCACTTTTATTTCATGTAATAAGGCAAAGCCATTTTACTAATGGATCACAAAGAGGGTAGGAACATGACACAAATGTTAGTCTAAATTGAATATAGCGAACACCATTAGTTCTTCAGACGTCACTGTTAATGCCTATATAAGCTATGCGACAGATTGGGGTAGCAGACTCTTTATTTTAATGTTCAGAACGGATGTTTTTAAGTGGCTTAATTTAACTTGTAGAACTCATAACGTTTGTGTCCAGAAAGCCGTAGTTCACATTAGAGATCACTTTGTTTATATTTCTCTTGTCCTTGTGTATTTTCTAAGGATATTTCTGACCAGATCCTTTCATTTAGAAGTCCTTATTGATTGTAAAATCAAAACCCAGAAGGCACACACATATACTCAAAAGCCAATTCCAGAAGCCCAGACAATGCCTGGTGGAATATAAATGGCATTCCTTGAAATTGCTTATGTACACAGACATAAAAGTGCACTTAGTAGCTGTAATTACAGCTTTTACAACAGTATAATTAAATAGCACATCCATCATATAGATTGTCTGCATTGCTGAGACTCGTATAAATCAAGTTGAAGCGAAGCAGTGAGTTACTTCTTTCTCCCCACCTGCTGATACTAACTGTAAACAAGCAACAGCCGAAGAAAAAAAATCTTTCATATCAAAAAGTGATAAATGATATGATTTCCTGTTCTCAGCACTTCCTGGCTCAGAACAAAAATCTATATGTGTGTTGGTAATTATTGTAGATTATTTCTTTGGAACAGAATTTTTTTTTCTGTGATGTGAATCAACACCATTATTTTACTCTTTAGAAGAAAAAGAAAGATGACTTTTTCCAAATAAGAAAGTGATGAGTACGTTTAAGGGTATCTGTGACTGGTACAATCAATTCCAAATTCATGGTTAGCTCTCTCTTTATGGCCCAAGTTTTCTACATTTAAATACAAGGGAAAGAAATAGTTTAGTATTCACATTTTAATACTTTTATTGGTGCATTGCAATTATACATCATATGGATGTATAAAGTGATAGGAACATGCATGCACACAAATATTAGAGCTTTTCTCTCTGGGTTCCATCCCCTTCGCTCCCCTTCTCCAAACTAGTCTTTGAGATTGGCATTGGTAATTTAATACACGTTGTTTGAACCGTTACATTTTTTTCAAATTTTTAAATCATCATGGACTTCTATTTTGATGCTGGATTTACTCAAAATTTTGAAAATTGAAAAGAACTTCTTTCTTTCCATCATTATGAAGAATTAGCAGATTGATGTGACTTTCATAAAACTACAAATTAGCTTTATTAACTCACAATAGATTGTAGAGTTATATAGTCCCAACAAAGGTGTTCAATTATCTAGATTTAAGGGTAGAAAGTTAGGGGGTGCTTGAAGAGTCAGGGGGGACCGACACATTATTTTCTTGGAGAAATTATGAAAGCCAACACCATTGCTGAATATTACTGAAAGCAGTAGTAGAAGAGGTAAGGCTTTTCTCAATTATGAAAGGTAAAACCTGCTTTTTCTTTTCTAGTATGAGAAAAAGGAAACAAAATTAGACTTGGTCTTTCAAATTTTTAGAACAGAATTTACCCAGTGCTTGGTTTTGAAGAAAACAGAAATCATCTTAATTTACATATTAATATGTTAATTATGTGTCAAAGATGTAATGTAGCTGATGCCTGTAATACCAGTACTTGAGAGGCTAAGAAGGGAAGATTGAAAGTTCGAGGACAGCCTCAACAACTTATGCCCTCTGCAAATTAGTGAGACCCTGTTTCAAAATAAAAAAAATATAATGGCTGGGATGTAGCTCAGACGTTCAATTGAGCCCCCAGGTTCAATTCCCAGTAAAACACACACACACACACACACACACACACACACACACACACACACACTTGGGTAAACATTGGAAAGTCATCATTTCTACCCAACCAAAGCCTCCCTCTGCATCCTCAGAGGGGAGAAAAGCACACTGTTTTGCTCATGGACATTTTGCTGAATTAACTTATTTTATAAGGCCCCAGAAATACTTATAGTCAAACATGGCTTTATAAATTTCTTCAGATGATCTTGAAAAAATGATATCACAATGCTGTCCTGTGTGCGATCATTCAAACCAAATAAGCTTAAGGGTCCCAAGAGTCAACACTGTTGGATAAGGGCAGCCATATGTGGCTCCTTCAAAGTCTGCTCATCAAAGAGAAACCCAGATCTGAGTAAGGAGCAGTAGAAAAGGTTTTAGGAAGAACAGAGATGCATAATTTTTGTTGTTATTTTCTGTCTGTTTTTTTTTTTTCTTTTGCTGATGGTTGAGAGACAGGGATGGAAAAATATAAGAATAGAATGGTTTAAAGTCTTCAATTTTCGCAACTCGTACTTATATTTTAGAACTTCTTTCTTGGCTCAGACAAGAGGTCAGCAATTTTTAGTCTACACTTTGTCCACTCCATGCTCTCTATACTTGGAGCAGAACAGAGAGGCGCAGTCAACCAAAGAGAAATCAATTCAGTAGAAATTGGATAATCATGCTTCTCACCCAGAAACATATAACCTGATGATTCAAATTTTGAAACATCAGTTTTTATAAGTGTTTTTATGATTAAAGATGTGTTTCACAGGGTTGTATGCCTAATCCATATCAGTTGGGAAATTAATTATTTTTTTAAAATTCTAGGTCTTAAATTCCTTTCTCAAGTTTAGTGATACCATGGCAGCCTGACAGCTATTTTTAAATTTTGTTCAACACTATTATCTTAGATATAAACACACCTAAAAATCTTAAATATTACCCATATCTTTGATTAATAGATAAATATCAAAAATTTGAGACTATTCTTGAAAATGTCTCATATCATAGGAACTGTGATCATATCTGAATCACAATTAAATCAAAAGAGACACTTTTAAGAGCAACCCGAAAATGTTTCACACTCGAGAAGTTTCTCCTGAAGAAATCAAATACAGAATTGGTTGTAATTTGTCAAAACCAGCATTTTAGAACACTGAAAGTTGAACAAAATTAGAAAACAATTTAAAAAAAGTTTTACTGGTCCAAATGAGAAAAGCTAGAGTCAGGGCTTTTTTGGGGGGAGGGTGGGGTTTGCATCATCTCACCTTTCCTAGTGAACAGGTGCAAACTGAGGCCTGACCAGGGTGCAGCTGGCTGATAAAGGCAGCACCTTTGCTGCTGGAGATGGAAGATACAGTTCAAAATCAGAGATGAAGAAAACATCCATGACTTTGCTAAGAACAAATGTCAGACTTTGTTAGAAACAAGAAGAAAATAACTTTGCAGTTCTGGTTTTCTGGTTTAGAGCAAGAAATGTCCCAGCCAGAATTTTCTCCTTCCTTCCTTCCTTCCTTCCTTCCTTCCTTCCTTCCTTCCTTCCTTCCTTCCTTCCTTCCTTCCTTCCTTGATTCTTTCCTTCCTTGATTCTTTCCTTCCTTGATTCTTTCCTTCCTTCCTTCCTTCCTTCCTTTCTTCCTTCCTTCTTTCCTTCCTTCCTTCCTTTTTTCCTTCCTTCTTCCCTTCCTTCCTTCCTTCCTTCCTTCCTTCTTTCCTTCCTTCTTTCCTTCCTTCCTTCCTTCCTTCCTTCCTTCTTTCCTTCCTTTTATTTATTGCTTGCAGAACTAAGAATTAAAACCAGGGGATGTAGTGTTCTACCTCTGAGCTACACTGCCAGTCTTCTTTAATTATTTTTATTTTAAAATAGAGTCACCCCTAAGTTACTGCTCACTGGCCTCAAACCTGGGATCCTCCTGTCTCTGCCTCCCAAGTACTAGAATTACAAATGTGTGTCTTTGTACCTGGCCCAGACAGAGATTCAATGGGGGCTTCTGAAGATAGAAAGAGCTCACATGCCTTCTTTCAGCAGACGCTGAAACCATAGGGGCTTAAGGATTTGAGTATAACCCTCACCCAAAGCAGTACTTGATAACTAAACTGTGCAAAGGACTGACCAATGGGCAGCAGAGAGAAAACTAAAATGAGGGGAAAAGTCAGGGCAGCAACATGAGTGGGTTTACACTAAAAGTGAAAAAACAAAGCAAACTGCAGAATCGTTCTATTATTATCTAATGTCTAATTTTCACTAAAAAACAGCTATGCAAAGAAATAAGAGACTTGTTTCCTTTCCTTTTTTTTTTGGTATTGGGTATTGAACAGAGGGACATTGTATTTCTGAGCTATACTCACAGCCCTATTTATTTATTAATTTTAATTTGAAACAGGTTCTTTCTCGGTAGCTGAGCATCATACTAAGTTGCAGAGGCTGGCCTCAGGCTTTCAATCCTCTAGTCTCATCCTCCCAAGCACTGAAATTATAGATGCTATATCACCATGACTGACTAGGAAGAGGAATCTAGTATAGACTAGAAAGACTGAAAGAACAAAAACACAGCCAATTTACTTGACTAAGAGTGAACTTAAAAATTGTATTAAGCATATCATAGTTTCATTTATTTTCATTTTCATTTTATTGTATTTATTCTTTTTGGTACTAGGAATTGAATTTAGGAGCATTCTGCCCCTGAGCTACACTCCCATCCCTATTTTATTTTTATTTTGAAACAAAGTCTAACTAGGCTGATGAAAGTCTCACTACTGCTGAGTTTGACCTCGACCTGTGATCCTCCTGTCTCAGCCTTCCAAGTGCTAGGATTATAAGAGTCTACCACAGCACTTGGCTTCAGACCATGGTTTTAAACCAGGTTCTTGTATAACCCAGCAATTCTAATACCTATTTACACAAAGAGAAATGAAAATGTATGTCCACACAAAGACTTCTCTGGAAATATTTCTGGAAGCAGTATTTATTATAGTAGCCTGAACTAAAATAATCCAGTTAATAGATAATTTATAACTATGATACTGAGGCTTATCCTGAGAGTGCCACATTATATAAGATACTTATTATAAACCATGAACACCCTTGTGTTCTCTAATAGGTCCCTTTGTTTTGCTAGCAGATTGTCTAACTAGGTAGTCACATTATTTACTCTGATTCCCACTGTAAATGTTTGCATACCATATTTATTCTATGTGTGCTGAACTTTCTCAGGACTTTAATGGGTGAAAAGATTGGAGGCAGATGAATGTGACCCGAGAGTGTTCAAGTAGCAATTCTGGATTGGTTCTCATCGTGGACATGTCCCAATAGAAAATGCAAACTTAGAATTCACATACCATTACTTCTACCACATTCAAAGGACATGACAGACTATCTAATATGAGGTAAGTTGAAGGTTAACTGGACCTTGAATTAATAAAACTAAGGGCTCAGTCAAATTATCTATGAAGTAAATGAGACCGTGGGGAATATACAAAGATGATGTTTAATTACTTAATGTGTGGCAGTTATGCATATCACATAAGAACTCTCCTGGCTTGAAGAAATTCTGTTCACGACTGTGGGCTTTTAGTGATGTTTCTAAAAACATCAATGAACTAACATTTTAATAAGACTAAAGTTTTTTGTTCTTCCATAGATTTCTTCGCTAACTCAACAAGGTAGAAATTTGCTATTTTTTAAGTGAAAGAATGTTACTGGGAACTATACTTTTAAGCAGGTCAAGGATAACACCATGGCAACTAATGTCTTGTTTTCTAAAATGGAAAGCTTAATGGTAATATAAAAAAGTGCTTGACACACTACACATGTACTAAATAGGAGGGCTTAATATTTTTAAATTGAGAGAAATATAAAAGATTTGAATATATACAATTGTATTCATTTTTTCTTTTTAAAACTGTGCTTGTATATGACCTGAAGAGAAACAAGAAGTTAAAAGAAAACTAAGCAATTTTTTTCCATTAAGGTAAAAGAGAGAGCCTACTTTTAAAAGTATTTTTCAATTGAGTGCAATTTAGTATATGATAAGGGACTCTTAGATGGCAGCTGCTCCAAGAGGGAGAAAATGACTTACTTTTGGAAAACAGTGTCTCTTCTAACATTTGGGATAACTGAAGGCCAACACAAGTAAATTCCATGGGTGAAAAATGTGTGCAGTCAAGTTTCACATCTCACAAATGCAGGTAAAAAGACTATGGGAAAATATTAGTAAAGCAAAGATGGATACTGTGATGATAAGTACATGGTCTCTAATCTAGAAACCTTGCTGCCAGGCATGGTGGCACAAACTAATCCCAGTCCTTACTGGGCTGAGATGGGGGAATTGCAGGTTCAACACTAGCCCCAGAAACTTAGTGACATACTCTGAAGCTTAGTGAGACTATGTTTCACATTAAATAAAATAGGGCCAGAGTTGTAGCTCAGAGGTATAATGTTTCTGGGTTCATTTCCCAAGAAAACACACACACACACACACACACACACACACATGGAATCTGAGATCTAAGCCTCATAAACAAGATGCTAGTAGTAAAAAAACATGTTCATGCTGTGTGTTTCAATTTTTTCTGAAGCCAATGTTTATCTATCATCTTTTCCCTGAGTGGAAATTCGTCAAACTGATCAACATAAAAGCCAAGGAGAGAATCTTAAAGGCAACAAAAACAAAAGACCAAGTGACATTCAGAGGGAAACCAACTAGAGTCACTTCAGACTTCCCAAACCAAGTCATGTAAGCCAGAAGGGCCTGGAGTAACATATTCCAAACTCTGAAAGAAAACAACTTCCAGCCAAATATTTGCTACCCAGATGGGTAAATAAACATCTTCTACAACAAACAGAAGGTGAAAGAATTTATGTCTTCCAAACCAGCACTAGAGAAAATACTCAGAGATTAACTGCAAAGAAATCAGAAATACACACGAGAACCAGAGAAACAAAAATTTCTACCCAGCAAACAACTAAGTAAAGAATAACAAACACTACATCAAAGAGAAGTTAAATCTCAATATGTTAGGAATTAAAAACCATCTCTCAATAAACATACTGAATGTAAATGGCCTCAGCTCCTGAATTTAAAAGACACAAGATTAAAAACCAGAATCTAGATTAAAAACCAGAATCCATGTATCTGTTGCCTGCAAGAAATACACCTTACAAGTAGATAGTCACAAACTAAAGGTAAAAGCCTGGAGGAAAGTAATCCATCCTAACATAAATCAAAGACAAGCAGGAGTAGCAATTATGATATCAGACAAGTTAGACTTCAAGCTCAATATTATTAGAAGAGACAAAGCAGGTAATTTTTAATGGCAAAAGGAACAATCCAGCAAGGAAATAATGATAGACAATATTTATGCCCAGAACACAGATGCAGCTACTTTCATAAAATAAATTCTTTGTGACATTAAGCCATACCTAAGTCCCAATACAATAATACTAGGAAACTTCAACACCCCCCTCACACTGTTAGACTGATTTTTTAGACAAAAGTTCAATACAGATGCCTCAGACCTATTAGACATTCATAGAATATTCCACCCAACTATAGCAGAGTTCACGTTTTTCTCAACTGCTCACAGAACCTTCTCCAAAATAAATCACAACCTGGGACATAAAGTGAGCACTAGCAAATTCAAAAAATGCAACATACTTTCCTGTGTCTTTTCAGACCATAACAGAATCAAACTAGAAATCAACTACAAAGAAGATCCAGAGAAACCACATAAACATGTGGAGCCTGAATATCACACTGCTGAATGAAGAATGGGTCATAGGAGAAATAAGGGGTAAAATCAAGAAATTTCTAGACACAAACAAAAATAGATATACAACATATCAAATCCTCTGGGACCCTTTGAAAGGAGTATTAAGAGGAAAATTTATCACACTGAGTGCCCACATAAAAACAGGAAATTTATCTAAGCACAAAAATGGCATGATGCAGTGTCATCTACCTGGTATAGGTAGAAGAATTTGAAGACAAAATAAATTTCTGACACACAAATCAAATATGCCACCCATTTTTCTTATACTCTTCTCTGCAGAGCACTTAGGTTCTACAAAGACCTCATAGGAGATTTAATAGAAAAGAAGGCAGAGCAGATATCCAAACCTTCTTTCCAGCCTTTAGCTAATTACACTCATCTAACACCTGGGACTCCCAGTACATTTTAAAGTAAATACATATTTCTTTGGTTTCAAAAACACTTCTGAAAACAAGTGCTGTGAATTCAGCAAAGTGCATTTAACTTAAAATAATTATCTGAAAAATATGATAACCGATTGGGTCTATGTTTGCAGCATTATATTAAGGAAATTATATTCTAATGCTGATGAGTCTGTGTCTGATATGAATTATCAAGATGTAAATTCCCCAAAAGTAAAATAGCAAAAATAATTGTCAATTGCTATGGATAAAATTAAATCTTCAATAATATAAACAATAATTTTCTTCCCTTGCTTCTCTAATGATATAATTTTAATATTTGAAATGTGGCTCTTTGTCTACATTATATTGGATTTTATTTTTATTTTATATTTATGTAAAGCAAATAGTGTTAGAATGAGTTGCATTTGTTTCTAAGCAATATCAAATGTTCCTCAAAATGACAATTTCAGTCCTCATACAATAATAAAATATTAAAATATTTACATCCTGGGAAGATGTCTATTGTTTTATATGGCAGTGTTTAATTTTTCACCAGTATCTTCAAATTATGATTACCTCTAATCCATTATGAACACATGTTGAGAATCCACTAAGGGGAGTGCTCAAAAGCAATTTAAGGAGATTAAAAAGAAATAGAAGTCATGGCTCTAAAACTTAAGCAGCTTACAGTCATGATGTTGACAAAGTAGAAAAAAGTATGATTTTTTTCTCTATTAAAATTATTTAAGTACTAGAAATAAGTCATTAAAGAGTAGGCCTATTGACAAACTACTATGGCCTTATTTTTCCAAGTCAATTAAAATTAACTTGTTTGACTTCTAAACCTAAATATTTGCTATAATATAGCAATAAACTCATAAAATTTATAATGCCTGTTCTTTGAGAACTGTGACAATTTCTAAAAAAAGAAAAATGGAAAACCCACTATTAAAATACTATGTAGCAGATCTAAATGAAGATATATTAGTGCATATTTTTGGAATGGACTTCTCCAAAGAATTTCAGAAATATCAGTTATATGCTTACTGTTGTAAGTTCATTGGAAGCAAATTCAGTGGCAAAATTTCAATTATTAATTTTAATCACAATTTTAGTTTAAATCACATATTGGAAAATTTTAATTTTTATGTTTTTTTTAAGAGATATGTTTGTGCATATTTGCCCAGGTATGTCAAGAAAAGACAAGAAATTGATGTATGTACTCATGACTAGACCATAATAAACAAGAAAATGTATGCTCATTAGGCATCTGCAGACTATAATAATGCCTGCAATGGTTCACAACAAAGTCGTTAAATTGTCAAAAAGTGTATTTGAGTTAATAATAACTAGACTTCAACTTCTACTTATTGGCTCTCAAGAGTAAATAGGTTCATGATAATTAAGCTTGATTTCTAATGTAATATTTTGGCCTAAGAGAGACCAGCCACTTTCTCTTCTAAGTAAGGGCTAAGTATTACTGGGATTGAACCAGAGAGGTGAGCACACAACTATTTGGAAGCTTAGCTATACAGAATTTCTTTCCATGTCTTTCCCCTTATTGAACAAACAGCAAAACAGCCACAAAATAAATTAAACATTTGTATGATATGCATTCATCAATAGTCACTTAAATTCTCAGAGATTAGGTGTTGCGAGTTACCAGGCACAAGGGTGTAAGACGAGGAGGAAAAAAGAAAAGTCAGCATGTCATCATCCTTGTCCTCTGCACTAGATAAATAAAGCTATCTTCTTTTTACAAAAATAATATCAATAACTTCCCCTTTGGTTGAGTCATACCCATTTGTTAGTTGACTGGCATAAATCATTTTATGAACCACCAACTCCCCGTCCCTCTACTGATGAATTCTATTTAATTCCTTAATTCTGAGACAAATAGAATATGACAGTTCTTCTCACAATGCGATCATCCCGATGATTCCTTAGAGGATGAGCATTATCCAGGTAGACTATGCATCCTTTCACGACAAGCGAGAAAATGTATGACCACTAAATTGTAGTATTGTAGAAGCTTTAAACTGAAACATTTATGAGAGTAAAACCAACAGGTCAAAATCTAGGTGTATAGATTGTCAGTAGTAAGGCTGATACAAGCCGGATGTGTTGGAGCATCCCTATAAATCCTGGTACTTGGGAGGCTGAGGCCAGGAGGATCACAAGTTGGAGATCAGCCTCAGCAATGCAGCAAGACTCCCAGCAACCTAGAGAGACCTCCCTTCAAAGCAAAAAATAAAATGGGAATGAGGATATAGCTTCATGGTAGAATGCCCCTGTGTTTAATCCCCAGTACCACAATCAATCTATCAATATTATATCGTATTAAATAGCAAAATAATGGCTTTCCTGAAATGAATTATCTTTGATTATCTGCTTTCTTAGAACTTTCCATTTAAAAAATATTTTGCAATGATAATAAGATATGCTAGTCCTAATTTTTTTACAGCAGACAAAAAAACACATAATAAAATGGAAAATGGAAAAACTCCCTTTTTGAGCACAACGTGGTTATAGAAACATTTCTTGAGGTAAGAGACAAATAGAACAAATGTGGATCATCATTTTCTAAGATTTTTTATGTTCATAAGACACATACAGTGTCTAATTCTATGGTTGTCATCTACCTCTGGGCTTTTCTAATTTTTTCTTCATTCGATCTGCTTCCTTTTAATGAAATACCAGATTACCATTAGTCTGTATAAAATTCCCATGGAGTTGGTTATACAAGCATTACAGGAATATGTAGTGGCTTCCAGCTATATGATTATGAACAGAATATATAAATCTTTACATGTACGAGAGGCACACTGCAAAACAATAAAACAGAACAATATTTAATCTTCTTTCTGGATTAATAGTTCAAATATAATAGTACCCCAGAGACAAAAGCTGGATATCGGATAAACACCGTAAGATCAACACAGACTACTGTGAACTTAATCAAAATATTGACCATATTTATTATTTAAGATGTCATTTTTCTATAATACTAAGTACATGGCTCTAAGATTCCGTTAGCAGCTGAAATCTCCGTGTAATACAATTGGATGCTAAAAAGATGATTCTAAAGGCTGTCCTCTTTTTTCTTCCATTTCTTCTTTTATTTTTTAATGCACTTTTATTTTCGCACTCTAGTCTCACATCTTAGTGTAGTTCAGAGTGACAGGGACAGATAGGCACTTAGTACTTGGTGTGCTTACCCTCTCTCAGCCTCTCCACACTCTCTTTCCCCATACATGATATTGAGATTGACATTAATAGTTTTATATATGTATATCACATTAATGCAAATGTTTCCTTAATTAATTCTCTCTATCCCCCACCTTCACGTGTGGCTTCCTCATCATCGAAAGACGCTCATGTATGGTAATCACTCCCTAGCTTCCACATATGAGGGAAAACTGTAGCCAGCGGCTACTTAAGCATCTTTGCATCTATTTTTTCCTTCTTTTTCTTATTTTTGGTGGTTCTGAAGATTAAACCCAGGGGCATTCTATCCCCAAGCTCCACTTCCAGCCCTGTTTTATTTTTTATTTTGAAACAAAGCCTCACTAAATTGCTGAGATTGCCCTCAAATATGGGATCCTCCGGTCTTAGCCTCTAAAGTACAGAGATTATACTTATGCCCTACCATGCCTTTCCTCTCATGATTATTCTCTCCTTCCCATGTCCTCACCCTCACTCTTTTTCAACACACACAGCTTTTTAATTCTTAGATAATTATTTAAATATTATCTTTTTATAGACATTTTAGGTACCTGTTAAATTATATCATTACTTTTATACTCTCTAAACCTTTCTCTTGTATACTGTATTCATAGTGCTCACTATTATATAATGTACAATGTACTTGCTTTCTATATATTCTTTTTATTTCAATATCCTCTTTCACCTGACTAAAATTTAAGCCCTGTGGGAACAGAGATTTTGATTGCTTATTTAGTGTTGATATCACTAGAGCCTCCATGAGTGCTCACTATATAATCAGTACTTAATAAAAAATTTGTTGAATGACTGAATATTAACAACTTGAATTAAGCTTACTCATTTCTTTCATGCTCTAGAGAAATAGGCTGTGTTAAAAAATTGCATAACCAAGAGATTCTGTGTATTAACAAGTCAAAATATCAAATATAATGTGATATTTAATAAAAATAATATGAGAAGGTATTTTTAAAAATAATGACAAGGAAAAGGCGTTTGCCTCAAGGAGCTAGTCACAATCTGAGCAAAGGTAAAAAGAAAAAGAAATCAGACGGAGAAGTAGAAATATAAGGAATATAAAATAAATAATATGGTTATAGAGTAAAATATATTCATGCCAAAGTATCATTAACAATTTATATGTAATTATTGAAATTTCCACAATAATCTATTGATACCATGAACTATACCTGTGCATAAATGGAATAACACCACTAATAAGCTAGTTAGGGTGGCACACACAAATAGGGTTCCATCCTTTTTGGTTCTTTAGAACAGTTTGAAAATAAGTGCTCTTAGTTCTACTATGAACATCTGTTAAAATTCAGAAGTAAAACCATCTGCTTCTGGGTTCTTCTCTTTTATGTTTTGATTATTTTTATGCCTTTTTGGTGTATTATATTCTTACATCATAATGTAATTCAAAATGATAGTGACATACATGCACAGAGTGTTTGATGAGCTTTCTCCAGCTCCCTCTTCACTACCCCACTTCTCCATTGAAGATACTGAAATTGGTAGTGGTGTTCTAATATATGGAAGTAACGTCATGGAAATGTTATCTTCATTAAATTTCTCTCTTCTCCCTTTCTCCTATGCTCCACTGGGGTTTCTCTTCAATTATCTTAACTTGCTCTTATATCCCGATTACTTGCTAGCTTCTAAATATGAGAGAAAATATATAATCCCTGACTTTCTGTGACGGGTTAATCTTCACATAAAATGTTCTCCAGGTCTATCCATTTTCCTGCAAATGACATCATTTTGTCCTTCTTTATTTTTGAGTAGAATTCCATTGTATGGATATCCCATGATTTTTTGATCCATTCATCTGTTTATAGACACTTATATTGGTTCTATAATTTGGCTGTTCTGAATTGTGCTGCTATAAACATGGTTATTCATGTATCACTATATTTTTCTGATGTCAGTCCCTTTAGAAGGATACCCAGAAATAGGATAGCTGGATCATTATGGTGAATCCATTCCTAGTTTTTGAGAAATCTTTACACTGATCTCCATAGATTCTGTACTAATTTGCAATCCTATCAAAAGTGTAGAAGAATTCATATTTTCCCACATTCTCACCAGAATTTATTTATTTATTTATTTATTTATTTATTTATTTATTTATTTATTTATTTATTTGTGATACTGGGGTTCCTGGAAGCCCTTCTACCTCCGGGCTACACTCCCAGACCTATTTTTACATTTTCATTTGGAAACAGGGTCTCCTAAGCCAGTGCGGGCGGCTGGCTTCGAACCTGCGCGATCCTCCTGTCTCTGCCTCCCAAGCACGGGGATGACAAGCGTGCGCCACCACGCCCGGCTATGTTTTTTTTTAACTCCTTCATGATTGCCATTCTAATTGAGGTTATATGGAATCTTAGTGTAATTGTGATTATATCTCCCTAATAGCTAATGATATTGAACTTTTTTCTCTATATTTATTGGCCATTTGTTTTTTTTCAATTGCCATTTAAAATTTTTTTATAGTGTTGTCTTTTAAGTTCTTCGTATATGCTAGATATTAGTGTTCTATCAGAGGAGTTGCTGGCAAAGATGTTTTGTGTGTTTGTGTGTGGGTCTGGGGATGGAACCCAGGGACATTTGACCTCCAAGCTACACCCCATGCCCTATTTTTTATTCTTTATTTTGAAACAGGGTCTCACTAAGTTGCGGAGGGCCTCACTAGGTAGCTGAGGCTGTCGGTGAACCACAATCCTCCAGTCTCAGCCTCCCAAATGCTGGGGTTACAAGTGTGTGCCATCACACCCAGCTGGCAAAGATATTTTCCCATTCTGTAGGCTCTCTCTTTAGATTCTTGATAATTTCCTTTGATTAACAGAAACTTTTTAGTTTAATGCCATTTCATTTATTGATTATTGTTTTTCTTCATTAGAAGACTTTATAACTAATTCAATCTTATTATTTGTTGTTGGTATATTCAGTTTTCTTATATCCTCTTAGTTTGATTTTGATAGGTCATATATGTCTATAATTTTGTTCATGTTTCCTGGTATTTAGAATTTAATAGCATATAGTTTTTCACAATAATCCCTGATTAGGATTTGTACTTCTTAGGCATTATTTGTAATGTCTCCCTTTCCAACTCATTTTATTTATTTGTTCTCTCTTCCCATCTTTCCCTTTTTGTAATTTAGTTTTTTATTAGTTTATATAAATGGTTATAAATTTTATTTATCTTTTCATAGAGCCAATTCTTTGTTTCATTGATCCTATTCCTTTGAATTATTGTGTATGAGAATAATTCATTTATTACTGCTCTGATCTTTAGTATTTCCTTCTACTAATTTTGGGTTTGGCTTGTTCTTGTTTTTCTAAGTCCTTGAGATGAAATTATGTTGTTTATTTCAAATCTTTCTGGTGTTTGAAGTAAGCACTAATTGCTGTACAGAAATGCTTTTAAAAATTTAAAAAAAATAATTACATGCACAGTGTCTACATAATATCTTGACCATACTGGCTTTCAGTAACCACTGCTAATAGGATTATGTCTTTAAAATAGCAGAAAACCTGTGATTAAATTTAAAGCAGTTTTCTATTTAAGATTTTACATTAAAAAGTTAGACAGAGGAGAAAAATCAGTTGGCATAGTTCTTAAGAATATAAGCTTCTTAGCCAGATAGATCTGAGTTTAAATTCATATTTTCACTGCCAAGATTTTGGGTACCCTTTGTTCTAGTTATTATTTTCAACTCTACATTAAAATAGATAGAAACTTGTCACCACCAAACATTGTATTATATAAGCCAGTAAGATAAGCTCCTAATAATTATAATGTGGAAGGCAATTAGTTGTGTCATGTTATGAGATGCCATGATCAATTAAAATAAAATTACAAATGCTGCATTTTTAAATGCAAGCATTTTCTTTTTATCTTTCTTATATTAAGCAAGTTATATTGCAATATTTTTATAGTAAAGTTATGAATGTATTTTGTGACCACTAATAATAGAAAGTGAAATAGATTGTCATCTTAAGATCTTGGTAAGCACCTTGTGGCAAGTAATGGCATCCTTCTTTTTGCACTTTGTTAGATTTCTATAGCAATCTCAATAAATCGTTAGTGATTAAAATTATAAAAGATAATAAAGCTAAGTAAGTAGAGATTGAGTTTGAGGCTACGATGGTCAGCTTTTAATCACTGTGACTAAAATAATTGACAAAAATAACTTGGAAAAGAAAACATTTATTTGGGCTCACGCAATCAGAGATCTCAGTCCCCTATTGGCAAGTTCCATTGCTCTGAAAATTAGGTAAGCTGGGACATCATGGCAGAAGCGTGTGGTGGACAAATCTATCCAGCTCATGGCAAAGAACAAGATAGAGTCCCCAAGGGCATGTCACCAGTTGCCTACTTCCTCCACCTCTATAATCAGCAATAATTCAAATGACAATTTGAGTTCAAGTAATAATTGATAATTATTATTGACTAATAATTCAAATGATTAATCCGTCAAATGGATTAGTGCTTGGATGAGGTTGAACCCTAATCATTCAATTACTTCCCCCAATCACCTCCTCTGAACATTGCTAATTTGAGGCCCAAGCTTTCAACACATGAGCTTTTGGGGGACATTTTAGATTCCAAATAGAGTGCAAAACACATCATTAATATCAGGGAAGAAAAGAAATATAAAAAGTCAAGGATATATAAGACCAAAATAAGTGTAAAGGGATGGTTGACTGGGGTGGGATGAAAAGTCCAAATTCGTGTGTAGCTCTTCAGTTCAGATAAAAGAGTAAAATTCTGGGGTTTAGCTGCAATCTAATCTATTGATATATTTTATAGAAATCTCTGGAATCTATAAAGTTCAGTGTTTTCAATGCCTCCTCTGATGTGTGGCAATGTTTTGAGAATTTTCTTCTCTCCTACCGATTATAATGATATAGTCATGCGTTTAAGTCAATGGGAGGTTCTTAAACCTGTTAATATTCATTTCAAAGGTATTATGTTTAGCTTTCAGGTAGAAAGAAAAAAGCTCAGGGAGACTTGAAAACTGATGGCTTTCATGAGGCTACTTTCTAACTTTTTGCCAATTTGAACAATTCTTGATTTTCTGTAAGAGTACAGTATTTTTTTAAGGGGGATCCTCATGCATTAGGAAAGAATACTTAACAGTGCCTTATTCTTGAGAATTGTATGGTCTTTCAATCATGGAAAGAAATTAAATATTCACTAAACTAATCTCAGCAGGATTTGCAGTCTAAAAAGAGCCATTAAAGTAAAAGTTTATAAAGAGAAAGTATTTAACACAGTAGTAAAGTAAATTAATGCTGCAAGCTTTTTATATAAAGTAGGAGGTTTAATCATTAACAGAAAAAGCCCTTAAACAAGTGAAAGAGTTTTATATTTATTTCAATAATACTATGATCTTTATATTTCATACTTTTGGAAATCTTTCCTCAAATTGTTCCAACAGAGAAAAAGCAAGTAAGATTATACGTATGAAACTGATGTTCCATGACTACTTTGCATGGTAAGGAAGAAGTCTGATATTATTAAAGTTTGATAGAATTTTTCTTTAATACCTCTGGTGCCTGATGAAATTTGATGGAATTTTTCCATAATAACTTTGGTACCGGATAAAATTTTCATGGGTATATATTTAAGTGTTGATTTACTTTTATTTTTAGCCCTTTATTTGTTATAATTTTACATTATGGAAAAGTCACAAAATAATATTGATAAATTCTGAGTACTCTTCAGTTACCTTCTATAAAAATTAGCATTTAAATTGTCATCTTCCATAGTATTTTGGTCACAACCATGAAATTAGCATTAGTATAATAGGTAGCCTATAGCTGTGTTTAGATTTCATCAGTTTTTCTACTTCTATATACACCCAGATTCATCGCAGGAGCCATCATTCCTGGTTTGTCATTAGTAAAACTGTGATAATTTTTAGATCTTTCTTTGATCATTAGAACCTTAACAGTTTTTTTTTTTCAGTCTTGGGGATTGAACCCCAGAGGTGGTATTCTACAAGCATATTTATGTCTGAGCCCTTTATATATTTTTGCTTATTTTTTTAAACAGAGTCTTGCTAAGTTCATGAGGGTCTTGAGTGTCTCACTAAATTGCTGAGGCTGGCCTTAAAACTGTGATGCACCTGTCTCATCCTCCAAGTACTGGGATTACCTGGATAACCTTTTTCTTGAAGAATACCTGTCAGATATTTTACAGAATCTTCCTCCATTCAGGATGTCTGATATTCTCTCATGACTAAATTGTGTTATGGTTTTGGGGGAAGAACAAATGCAAGTGAAGTGTCTTTGTAATCACATCATATGACAGGTTCTTATTATATATCATAGGTGATGTTAACTTTTATCAGTCGATGACTTAGTCCATATGTTATGCTGTAACAGAAATACCTGGTACTATTAAATTTATTAAAACAAATATGGAAGGCAGAGATAAAATAGGAAAGAAAATTGCCTTCATGAAATGGGAAGAGACCTTTAGAATAGGAGAAAGGGGAGAGAGAGAGGAAAAATAAGGACAAAGGAAGAAAATAGGCCAAATTAGTGTGTGTGTGTGTATATATATATATATATATATATATATATATATATATATATATATATGCCTGTGTATTGATATATGAATGCCAAGGGCACTAGAATGCACCGAGAAGGAGGAGGCAATGATGGGTTACAGAGAGAAACATAGAAATTTATTTTCCAGCAGTTATGAAGACTGAGACATCCAAGGACAAAACACTGGCAGTTCTGTATCTGGGGAAGGCACATGTTCTTCATGGAAAATGATGTTAGATGTCATTATATGGTAGAGAATATGAAAAGAGAAGATGGAGAGGAACACTGTGTCTTCTCATGGTGGGAGAGCGAGAGGGTAAAGGCGGCCAGAGAAAGTTTCATTAGCCCTTGATAAGATGCTGACCTGTTCATGAGGAAAGAACCCTCATGACATCATCACTTCCTAAAAGGCCTCACATCTTCATATCACAGCATTAAGGACTATCAAGTGTCAACATCTGTTTTGAAGGGCACATACATTCAAAACTTAGCACATAGCTAACCCAGTTTCGAGTTTGTCTGCTTTGAAATCACTGTGAGTTCTTTCTCATACTCTATTTATTACCTGTGCGTCACTGAAGCCAGCCCACACTCAAAGAGAGAGGAATTAAACTCTAATCTAGGATTAGAAAGTATCTGCATATCTCATTTGGAATTCTATAAGGAAGGTTTGTCCCTTTTTGTTTACTTAACCATTCTTTAAAATTCTGTGAGTTAAAGTCCTAAATTACAGTTATTTGTATTATTTTCTTAAATTGCTTCAGCTTTGGATATTGGGGGATTTTTAAGACTGAATTTTATGTTTTTCTTTGTTTTGGTTTGTTTATTTGTTTGTTTGTTGGAGCAGGTTCTCACTTTCTAGTACTAAAATAGCACTCCAGGATCAACTTGATATTTATTTCATTGGCCTAAGAATCAGCCATTTCTTCAAGGAGCCCAATAACTTTTAGAGGAAAATAATATTATAAATCAAGATCTGAATTCTTGATGTGTTAGTTGTATTATGCCCTCTCATCTAACAAATCTTTAAAACTCAGTGCACATATGTGGGTATATGTATAATATGCTACATCTACCTACCTATATACCTGTCTGTCTATCCACTATCTATCATTCCTTCAACCAATTTCTGTAACCATCTCTACTTTTGACTTTTGGTCTCTTTCTTATAAGTATTTTTGTGATTATACTTAGGGCTCGCCTAAAGAATCCAAAATAATCTCCCCATTCCATAATCCTTAACTTAATCTACAAATTCCTGTTTATCACATAAAGCATCATTTATGGATTCCACAGATTAAAACATAAACATCTTTGAGAGACATGGGAGAAAACATTTATTTAGCATACCACATAATCTTTAATTCTCTAATTCAATACCCAAGAATATATTTATTCAGGAAAAATATACAAATTAGAATTTAATTGAAGTATTACTTATTAGTGAATAATTTAAGTCAACTGAAACATTAATTAATGAAATACTATACATGTTATATTAAATGTATAAAATGAAATATTGCACTTAAAAATCTGAAGTATAGCCCTATTCATTATTTACTGAGAGATTGCCCCAGTAGGTTGCTGAGTGAAATTTTAAAAAACAAATTAATAAGGGTTATTTATATGAAGGCTCAAAATTTCTGGGAAAAAAGGTACATGTAATTTGTGAATAGCTAGGAAACTGAAGAAATATATATGCTAACCATTAAGAGCAATTACCACTGCAGGGCCCAGTTTGATGTGTAGAAAGCCAGAAGGAATTTTAAGTACAGAGGTTTTCACATTCAAGTCTGAATTGCTTGACTTTTAAAAAAATATAGATGTGTCTATTTTGGAATTAAATAATATTGCCATCTTCCTCCTTTAGAATATACTCACACAGAGGAAAAAAAACTAGTGTCCATGAAACAATGTATCTCACATATTTCTCCCAAGTGTCATTTTTTTCTAAAAGAACAAAGCCAATAAAACAATTTCAATCTTTATTTTCATTAATGGCTGAGAGCCATTCGCAAATTTCTGTAATGTTTCAGAATAATTAATACCTGATACCCTTTGGAATTATTAAAAATATTAAGCATTTATATGTATACATATTGTATTTTTAGTTTTCAAACAAATAAGGAAAAAAATCCAGGAAATAATGTGCTGAGCCGTCAATGTGTCTCCTCTGAGGTTTCAGTGGCATTGAAGTCATTGGTACATAACAAGAAATGTCAGCTGAATAATAGTCTCAGGTGCAGTCTCTGTCCTTGCCATATGTTTTCATTTTCCATAAACAAAGCATTTGTCAAAGCAGTGGACAGCCATCACTAATCAAATTACAATGATGTAGTTTAGAATTTGATGAGCAATCCTTCAGAACTCCCTCCTGCTCTGGCAGTAACTTTCTCTGGACATGACTCCTTCTGGACTTATGACTTCCTGCCTGAAGTCACACAGTCAGGGGACCAAAAGGCCATCTCAATTTCAGACCCTCTCACCCCCTCATTTAGGCATTTATGTCCATTTGATGGCCACAGCCCGCAAACCCAGCTCTGAGCATCACCCTCTAGCCCTCTGTCATGGGAGGAGCTGAGATAAAAAAAAGATTGATGTAACAATCAAGCACCATCACTAGCTATGATTTAAGACATAGGGAACTAAGTCTTGATGAGTAAAAATAATGGTATGCTAGGACTTTGAGAACTAAAATCTATTTTTAAAAAAATCTGGTTAGCATAGCAATAGTTTCTAATCTTGCTATTAAATGATTATAAAGAAACAAATATGAGTGTGTGCTTGTTTAGCTATGAGAAATAGACTCATGTTTACATGAAAAGCTGGACTCTTGGCTAAGGTTACCAAACATATTTTCCTTTATGTAAGCATATATGCACACTGCCTTAGCACTACCCCTTGCAAATACATTCAGCCACATAATCATGTTAGCTGAAAATTAAGAAAATGTATAAAATTTTGTGAGTAAATTGAAGATGATTTTAACCCAAAGTCTTTCAAAGACAGTAAGAAGGGTGGCAAATGGTCGCAAATCCTTACAATTTTCTGCATCTAAACTAAACTGTAAGATGACTTAGCAGAATTCCTCTTCAAGAACAGGGGTATCTTTTCCTACTTGTTGAATCTGGCCAGCTTCATGATGCGCATTGGTGGAAAGACTGACAGAGTGAAAGTATGCCAGGCAAATGGATGCTCGTCTGGTACCCATGGCATGGCATGACAAACCTATGCTATTCTGCTGAGGGATGAAAGAACATTTAAGAACCAACCTAAGTGTCTTGGATAGCTTCCAGCCAACCACCAGAAGCAGAGGCACAGACTTTACCTGTAGGTCATCGTCCACCCTTGAGGGAGTCCAGTGTAGACCATAATAATCATTTAGCTGAGATTAGGCTAACTGCCAACCTACAGAATCCTATTTCCTTCCTACTTCCACATACACACTTTTGGAGGCTATAAAAATGCTTCAAAGTGCACATGTGAAAAAGCAATGTGTACTCTCCCTCTTGTAACTGTTTCTCTTTTCAGCAATTCTTTTTATATACTGTTATTGGCGCATGGTATTAATACACCATAATGAGGTAGAGAGGATAGGAATATATAAGCATCCAACCCTTGGAGTTTTCATCGGATTCCACCCCACACTCCCCTTCCCCATACTTGTCATTGAGATTGCTATTGATAATTTTGTATGCTCACAAAGCCTTACTTAAATAGTTATCTACATTTCATCTCCTTCTTCCCTCCTCCTAGTCCTTAAACCTCCATGGCTCCACTGGAGTCTCTCCTCCCTTATCTGAAGTCTGTTTTATTTCCCGAGTCCTCTCTCTAGCTTCAACATATGAGAGAAAAGAGAACATACAACTATTTGCTTTCTGAGACTGGCTAATCTCATTTAGCATAATATTCTCAAGATCCATCCATTTCACGGCAAATGACATAATCTTGTTCTTCTCTTTGGCTGAACAAAATTTCACTCTGTGTACATACCAAAGTTTTGTGAATATGTGGTATGTTGAATAACTGTTTTCTTCCATGACTCTCAAAGACGCTTAGGTTCTAATCTGTGGAACCCCCATGAATGGTGTTTTATGTGGTAAGAGGGGATTTGTAGATGTGATTAAGTTAAGGATCTTGGGATGGGGAGATTATCCTGGATTCTTTTGGCTACCCCTAAGTATAATCACAAGAATACTCATGAAAAAGAGAGCATCTCAAAGGTAAAAGAAGGAAATGTGAGGGGGGAACAGAAACTGGGCACCTAGGCTGGTTCCATAATTTGTCTGTTGTGAATTGTGCTTCTATAAACACAGTTTTGTATGTATTGCTCTTTCAGCAATTGTGATATTTGATTAATAGTAACACCATTAATCCAGCTTTATGTGCCAGAAACCTAATATAGATCTTTAAAACCTAATATTCATCTCTCTCTACCTCCTGCATATATAGGTGCATATATATGATATATACATACATATTATATATAACATGTGTATGTGTGTGTATACACACACATATAATATATATATATATATGTCTTCATTATTTTCTATTTTCATGGACCCATGCTTCGACAAACTAACATAATTAAAAATGTAATATTAAAATATCATCCAAATAGATTCAACATATATACTCTTTATATTTGCCAAGCCTGTCTCCATGACAGTGCATGCATTCTCTATTCTATCCTTTATTCCCTACTTTTTCCTCTGAACAAAACTCTAGCTAGCCTAAGGTTCAAAAAGCCAGGTGTGCCAATTTGCATGTGCACACACGAAATTTTTGTTTTTGACAAATGTCCAATAGAATATAAAATCCCTGAGCTAGATTTTTTTGTCTGACCCTACAAAAAATCCTTCAATAATAATGAAGTGAATAAATGAATCAGTGATATAAAACAGTAATATCAGTGCATATCTAACTGTCCACACTACTATCTATATCAATATTTCATATATCAATTTTTTGGTAGGATCTGTTTTCATTTTTTTAACCAAAGACCTTTTTCTGCCCTTCTGGTCTAAGTTTCCAACAAATCTTGTTGAAAAGTCAGACATCAATTCCCTGCTCTCCTTATCAAAGTATAACACTAAAAACAAGCTCATAAAACACAGCACACTTATCTACAAGATGAAGCTCCAGCATGATCTTCCTTACTTGTGAGTTAAGGGTCAGGTTGGGGTAGAGGTAAATATCAAATGCTTTCTTGATATATGCTTTGATTCTTATCCTCAGCTTAGGGCCAATGCTATTTATATAAAATAAATATTTTCTTTGTGTTTTATGTGTATTGAACACATACATACACTTATTAGCTTTTAGAATTATACATATTTTAAATTTCCTATCATATTTATGACTTTCTTCCCTTTCATCTTCCTATTTTTATCCAAAGGAGTTTTGATTATTAGTTTACAGAACTGCATGGTATCCATCTTTGTATTATGTATGCTTTTTGTTTTACAGAATTATATATGTTTTATACATACTTTGTATATACCTAATTTAAATACATAGATTCAATAGAATTTTATGGATGCAAGTTTCTTGAGATGTGTTGCCCTAGGATATTCTTTTCAATATTTGTTTGATATTGTTGGTATAAATTTGACTATATTTACGTATTTCTCACTTGCACATTTCCAAGGTTTTTAGTTTGTGCCACTGTAAGAATTCCTGGATTAAATATGGACTTGGGGCCATTAGGCTTTTATTTCTGTGAAAGAGAATCCCAAGAGTAAGATTTCTGAGCCAAAGACTGTACTCATTTTTTATTTTAACAGATATTACCAAATCACTTTCCAAAGAGCCAGTAGCAAAATATATATCCAATAGTAATTTGTGAGATTACTTTCTCTCCTATCCGGCAGAGTGGATCTAGATTTAACTATGTTACCTTCGCAGTGGATGTTGATATCTGGTGGGACAAATGTCCCTCATATTCCCCATGCTAACCTCCAGCCAGTTGTACAGAATTAAAAAAAAATTGTGATTCCAAATAACTGTGTAACTTCTATGATAACTTGAGAGAAACTAATAATTTTACATGGTAAAATATTCTTAATCAAGCAGGTCACATACTTTCCCATTTTTTTTGAGATTTTTTAATGTCTTTCAATAGTATTTTATTGCTTTATTTTTATAGACCCTGTGACTTCCTGGTGAACATTGTTTCTAAGCATTTTATTGTTGTTGTATCTCCAGTGAAAGAAGTGGTTTCCCAATTTCATTTCTAGGCATGTCTTGCCATCCTAGAGA